>NW_022985068.1:771524-773257 GCF_010015585.1 Eremomyces bilateralis CBS 781.70
GCTCGGGGTCCAGCTATTGTCCTTATCTGCCGCCTCTGAGATTCCCATATCGGGCATTCAAGGATGAAGTGACGGACGGTCTCAGTTACCCCGCACTCGCAGGCGCTGCTTTCGGCCTTCGTGATCCTGTGGAGGTAGCCGTTAAGGCGGCTATAACCTGATCGGACTTGGACGAGGAGCGCTGCTTGGACTCTCGTTAGGTTGTCGTAAAGTTTCCTTGTATGTCTGCCTGGGAGTGCGTTGTCGAGTGCCTTTACGAAGCGCCCTGTCTTCCTGGCCAGGAAAGCCGTGCGTTTCGCTCCCTGCTGTCTTCGCCCTTGCCGGATTACATGTCGAAGTACTTCAGTGTACCCTCCGGCTGCGATCCCGCAGAGGTAGCGGATTGGGCAAGGGAGTGTGCCTCTTCATTGCCGGGGACGCCCTTATGTGCCGGAACCCAATGGAAGGTGAACGTGAATCCCTTTTCCTTTGTCTCTGCAAGTTTCCGGAAGATCTCTTGGAGGGTTCCACTCCTTTTCCACTGTGGCGTCTTGATCATGTCGAGGGCTCTTTTACAGTCCGATAAGATATAACAGTGGTCGAGGCCGAGGCCTAGCGCGGGGATATTAACGGCTGCTTCCGAGATGGCTTCCGAGATGGCGGTCAGTTCTGCATAAAGGGCATCGACGCCTGGTGTTAGTCCTATTGTGCGAGCTTTACGGAGACGTGGGATATTCGGGGCATAGATCCCAATACCCGCCAGGCCGTTCCGACATGATCCATCGGTGAAAATGGTTCTAAGGCCGAGCTGGGTGGCCTTCCCGATTGCAATCGTCTCCTCGTTGATTACAACGCAAGGTGGGTCTTGCCATGGCGGCTTAACAAACGCCTCTACCTTCTCGAGCGTATCTAGCTTGACGTGTTGGAAGAGGTGACCTATGCCTTTCAGTTTTGTGTAGGCGTCGGATAAGTCGCCAGCTATAGTGGTTCGGTGGTTTCGTATGCATCTTAATCCAGTGTTTCCTCGTTAGTTCGTAGAGCCTATCCTGGACTGATTCAATCCCGGCCTCACCAGTTACCACGTCGTACGCCGCGGACCTGAAGATGGCCGTGATTGCGCTCGCCCCCAGTTTGGTGGCCCTCTCGATATGACGGGCTACTGTCCCTGCGGAGCCTGGGAACCAGATCGGAGCACCATAGTCGGTGGTTGGCGCGACCGTCGCTGTAAATATCTGCCTGACTGCCTTCGGGGTGAGCCCCTTCAACCTCTGGAGTGCCATAGCCGCTTTTTCGCCTCGTTTGGCCGCCCTCCTCGCGTGGGATTGAAACCCAAGTTTCTGGTCCATTACTACCCCCAGGAGTTTGACGTCCGAGGCCGGCGGTACGTCGCGACCCATAAATACCAGTGGCTGGAGCTCGTCCTCGTCCTGTCTTAAACGCTTCGTGAAGTGGATAAATTGGGTCTTATCCGGTTCGAACAGTGCCCCGCTATCCTGGCTCCATTTTTCAACCTTCGGTAGGACCTGACTCTGGATTCGCCGGATATTACTTCCCATGTTTGGGCCGGTAACCCACGCCGTGAAGTCGTCCACGAAGGCCATGGTTCCCGACTGGTCCGCCATCTTCCCTGCGACGAGGTTTGCGTTGTAGAAGAGGAAGAGGATGGGTGAGCAGGACATTATATTGTGTTTGTATACAATCGCAGGTTTCACCAGTCTGCCTATCCAGACTCCTGCCACAGTTTTCTGAGCTGT
>NW_022985068.1:774122-1061635 GCF_010015585.1 Eremomyces bilateralis CBS 781.70
CCCTATCGGATGGTTTTCATCTCCCATTTTTATCCCTCAAGAGGCCTCCCTTGATGAAAGGACACCGTGTCTAAGCGGAGGCAGTAAACACGGTCGTGATGGTGTTGGTGGCATGGCGATACCACGCTCAACGCTTGCGACCTGCACGCGTAATGCGTGCGTCTCTTTCATCGCCACTGCACTTAGCCATCGATAGAGAACTCTTCCCCATCAATGTTTCCACCCGCGGCGACGTGGACGCGTGCAGTTGGACTTCGCGGGCGGAATCAACATATTAAACATAAGTTAAGGCAGAAAATTCTACCTTGAAAATTGCTCGCTTCCAAAACCTTTGAGTATGTCCTGGCCGAGCCACCGTGGCCACTTATAGAGAGACCTCCATCGCAATACGCAACTGCTTCTGGAGAGGCTCAGGAAAGATGGACGCATGGTAGATCTACATTTGCTAACTGAAGGGCAAGTCAAAATAAAATGCGCAAGGCTTCGACTGTGCAGCTCATATGGTATGCAATCATAGTAAAAGAAACTACTATGATGAAGACTAACAAGGGCAGCCTGGAGCCAATGATCTCTGCCGAGTACGACGGGGACAATGTTGGTCTCGGATGACTTGTTACAGGCAGTGCTGGAGACAACCAATGCTTGGACCTGGCTAAAGAATGGTTCCACCGATGTACTCGCTCGCACGGCAAAGCATGTGCGTTGATCGAAGACGAGCAGTCCCGCGAGACTCGTTCATATCCCACCAGACGAAGCCGAACCCTTGAGAGTATGTCTTATCCAAGGCTTGAGAGGGCAGTATGCGGCTTTGTCGTACGTTTGGGGAGAGGGCTCCAGATTACAGACAACAACAGCTACGCTCAATGACAGAATGTCAGGCTTCCGAGCGAGCATACTCCCAAAGACGCTTCGAGATGCGGTCCATGTGGCCCGAAAATTTGGTCTAGAATGGATCTGGGTCGACGCTCTGTGCATCATCCAAGGAGATACCACTGATTGGAACTGGGAATCCTCCAAGATGGCTTCGATATATGAGAACTCAGCGTTGACCATATGCGCTGATCTTGCCTCGGACACAGACACTGGTATTCTGCTACCGCGAGACCTGAAAGTTTCGAACCGATTCGGAGCGAATGAAGAACTTTTGTCTTCAACACATCTCTCAAGACTGGATGCACATGTGCCACCAGCCGCTCTATTTACGCGGTTGGGCGTTTCAGGAACGCATCCTGGCCTCACGTACTCTTCATTTTCTGGACGACCAGATCGCTTGGGAGTCCAATACCACGCTATATCGAGAAGGTTTCCGTGGACGCCAGGCTTACGCCCCGGATCATTTCGCGAAACACCAACTTGCCGCATACTCCCATCAAGGACGATGCCCAGAACCCCCAAAGAGTAGCCATGGGCAAGACATCGATCTGCGAGTACGCATCTCCAAGTGGAATGACGTGATCCAAGAAATGGCCATGCGTTATTCCACTGTGGATACGGACACGCTGCCTTCGGTGTCTGGCCTCGTCTCTGCGATCCAGACACTAGAGCTAAGTCAGTACTTTGCCGGCGTGTGGTATGGGGATCCGTTTTCGTCTATGACATGGTACGCCCGCTTTCCTCAGTCCTCTCCAGCATCGTATAAGGCACCTTCTTGGAGCTGGGTATGGACGGCGGGCCGGTTGATGCGGCGTCGGCATGCTCTGATGGCCGACAGGTAACCAAAGCAAATCGCGAAGTAGAGAAACTGGAACGAACAATACGGGCCACGCCTTCTTGGATACGATACGGTACTCAAGAACACGGATCCCCATGGCGAAGTCATGGAAGAAACTCATCTTGTAATGAGCGGCTTGTGCAGAAACGTCTATGTCGCTGAGCATCCAGGTACCGTGTATGATGAGTGGACATGGTGTTACGAAGAGCCCAATGAGGAGGGAATGTATGTCCATATGGGCCAAAGGCAGAACGATCACGCCTTCGCATCGTGCTTTACCGAATATCTTGCGGAAATGTTTCCAGATATTTGTGAAGAATCCGTCGTGTGCTATCTATGTGTGCAGCTTGCTCAGGAGCGAATGCCGGAACAGGACTTTCCGAAGAATATCGCTCTAATTCTTGAACTGGTCGATAACGATGGGGAGGAGGGATTCCAGCGGGTTGGAATCCTTTTGTTTGACTTTAGTGAGCAAGATGGTAATTATTGGAAGCGGAGGACGTTGAAACTATTCTAAATCAACTCGGGCTCTTACTCTATTAGCCCCTAAACTCTAGTTAGGTTGAGCCCCCATCTATTTTCTATAGTCGTTAGCGACATTAGAGAGATTCGAAGCGCACCCTTAGGAATGCATATGATAACTACACCCGGTATAGCGGCGGAAGACGTGCACAGCAGCATAGTAGGCATTAATGATGGATGCTTCCGACAGGTAGCAGTTGTTCGTCGTCTCTTCTCGTCGTCTTGTCGTCGGCGAGGTGCAGGCCTGTCAGTTGGCTCTGTTAGGAAATCGGCGAACGGGTTTTACAAACCCTCCCTACGGAGTACTCCCCAGTAATAATTAAAAACAAAACAAAACAAACCGCAATGAGCCCCACTCACTCTGCCCGACTGGCTTACATTGACGTCTTTCTTCAGCGCTAACATCGACTCAGTTGTCCGTCGCCAATTTGATGCAGGCTCAGGTGTCCACCAGCGATTTTGTTGTTCAACCCCGAGCAGCCTACCCATCACCATCCCGTCACTACGGGGGCAGCGGTGTTCCCGATATCAGCAAAGCTCAAAACGTCGCCTTTCGTCATCCCGGATAACCTGATGGAGCTAATATCCTGCTCGTACTATCCGCGCACGACGGCCCTAACGGAGGTATTCACCACGACTTTGCGTGGGCCGCTTGTGCTGTTGTTGCGAACTGTGCATGGGGGGGTTCTTGTCCGGGACGCGAGATGGGCAAAGAGTTGATGTGGGAAAAGACGGCCTCTTGATGGGGAGTGACTATTACCTTCGATTAACGGATGATGAGGTTCAAGGGGCATAGTAGAAGCGAGAAAATGCATTAGGTGCTGATGGCCCGCTATATAGACATTGAGAAGTACCCTATCGTCGTATCCTTCGCCCATTTCAAGTTCCCGCACCGCAACCTTCCGCCATACTGGACCTCCGAAGCTCTTCGAATTCCTAGATCGAACCATCAGTTCCGTCAGACCGACCTCTCAGATACACTTCTGATGCGCGATAGATCCTGTCGAGTTACCGACCACTACGAAGGAGGAAGGTACTGAAGCCGCGCATCTCATCCCGCGAGTCGAAGAACGTTGGTTCAGATCAAACGAAATGTTGAAATACACTTCTCGCCCGCTTCCATCGGTCACTTCGACTGACGACCCTCGCAACGCTCCACTGCTGCGCTCCGATCTACACTCTACCTTCGACGCGAAACGCTGGGTCGTGGTCCCGAAGGCAGGAACCTGGGTAGTCCACGTGCTGGATCCTGGCCCATCAAGGCAGTTTCTAAGCTTATACTACAACGTGACGTTGTAGCCGCTCGAGGACGTGTCAGTTGAATATTTGTTCGCACGATTTGCTTGGACGATCTTAAATCGGCTCACATTGACTGGTTTTGCTGGACGACGGAAACCAGTTATTGTAGGCACGGAAGACCAATCGAGTAATATCAAGGAGCTCACGGGCGAACAGTGGACAAGGCTCTTCCCTCTTCGAACGAAGAGCAGGAGCCAGAGTCCGACAAAAGGACACTGGCAGGAAGCAGCTGAAGAGGATCTTAACGAAGAAGAAGAAGAGCCCGAGCCCCGGGGTCGAATGAGAAGGAGGAGTTTGAACCTTTCTACTCCCACTTGGTCATCTAGAGAGGATGTTTCCTTGACGGAAGACGGAGATAGTCGAAGCAGTACAGGGACAAGTGTGGAAGAATTTGGTCTCTCAAAAAGAAGACAACTCTTACAGCAAGAGCCTAGAACGATTGGGACACCCGGCGAGAGTGTGGATATGGAGTTCTTAGATACATAGCGGAAATAACGGTCAGTGGAATGAGTACTTTGAGTGAACGTGTATATCTGCCGAAGATGGTAGCATCAGATTAAATTTCGAAGATCGAACAGTCAACTTCGCAAAGCAAATGACAATATGCCCGCTCATCCGTACTAAATGTCTCGTGGAGCTACGTATGATCTTCTGTCGTAATAAGAATGAAAAGGAACGGAAGGAAGGAGTAAAATAAAAACTCCTTCGTGCAGCTTCGAGGACCCTAGTCAACCCCCAAAAGGAGGCGTATAGGACAAGTCCTGAGAACTATAGAGAAAAGCTTACACATGTTGGGGTTCACGATCAGTGAAGATTCTGAACCCTAGAGACGTTATCGAATTGCTAGAGAAAAGATGAAGAAGAGGAAAAGGCCTCTCCTTCCGGAGCTCTAAATACACGGGCGTCGCATGGGCGCGATGCGGTTTGCTCATTCACTGCACCATGTGTAGGCTGCGAACAAATCTCTGACTGAGAGCGACACTGGAAAACTAGGGAGAAACGACAACTTTACAATCCTTTCGGCGGTATTGACCCTCGGATTTCGTTTCGACCTCTTTTATACTGCGGGAAGAGTCATGGGGAACGCATCCACCGTAGTACCATCCAACATGACTGCCATTGGCCGGGCTAGAACTGACTATTGCTATACGAACTTAGTCAAGGAGCGGTTAGAGGGGGATAGCGGAGCTGATCAGGTTTCCTTCACCCAACGCTCCGCCCCCGCCTTGCCTACTCCCCCGCACAATTTAGATCCACTCCCCCACTATGTAATGATGAATAAAACCAATTGATTGGCTAGATTAGCTTAATACCCCTTTTGTAAATAGCCCCGGTTCGAATCTTGCACTAATTAGTCTTTTTTTCCGCCCTTTTCTCTTTTTTACTACACGGTCTTAATGCCTAAGGCACCTGAGGCATTACATCCACAGATTGGAACATGAACTCCTTGGTCAAGGTCACGTTGAGGTGCCTTACCAACATATATAATTATTAGCGGGACGGGGAGGAGGACGGGGGATAGAGTAGGTATCTACTATGTAGTACACCGCTGTATAGTCTACAAGCGACTGGGATAGCATAATGAAATCTAATCCAATCTAATCCAACACAACCCAATATATCCTAAACACCCATGTCAATCGACAGGACACCTTACTACTTCACCTGGATCTAATCCTAAGCGGGGACATATTCCTGCATTCAACGCCTAGCTCTGCCTGAATTTCAGGCCAAGGCTCACTAATTAAAAGAAAATGTCCCAACGATGGATGAGCCGAGGAAACTGCTGTAGGGAGGAGGACGACTCGTTATCCAAAAGGACATGCTGCAGCACATACAATAAAAGATAGCATCTTTACCTCCTCTCGTTCTTCGAACCTCCCGATACGATTACGACAACATCACAAATGTCGGACTTCAGTCAAAATCAAAGGGTCGCGCCGACCAAAGGCGCGACTACAACCAAAGAGCTCGAATTCGTCGAGACCATGTCGAATAGTGCAGTCGACCAGCCTCATGTACACGCCAAGGTTTGTCTCATCTTCTCGCTGAGGATGCCACTGATCCCGACTGTATAGATGAACCCGAAACTCTTCGTCGCACTCCTCACAATGTCGTTCCTCTGGATTGGATCTCAGATTCCCCTTTATCTGTTCGGCAGCGTGTTACCCCTGATCTATAGCGATCTTGGCGGTGTCGATCGCTACGTGTGGTTCATCATTGGGTACCTCATTCCCTGTGCTGCACTCTGTCCTTTCGTCGGGGCTCTGTCCGATATCTTTGGCAGAAAGATGGTGGCAATTGTGGGACAGGTCCTGCTCATTCTTGGGCCGGTCGTCACGTCCACCGCGAACACCATGAACATCGCGATTGGTATGTCTCCCCTCATTCCGTCATCCTCACTCGATAACGTTCGCTTTACTGAATTGGTCGTAGCGGGACAAGTCTTCTCCGGTCTAGGTGCCGGTCTGAACGAACTGATCGCCCTTGCCGGAACCGCGGATCTGGTCCCCGTTAACAAACGAGGCCAATATGTGGGAGCCGTGGTCTTGACCATCCTACCCTTCTGCGCATCGACACTCTACGCACAACTCATCGCGAGAGATAGCGACTGGCGCTATGTTGGAATTTTCGTCGGCGCCTGGAACTTCCTCGGCCTCGTACTCTGCATCTTCAGCTACTCCGATCCGCCCCGGATCTCGACCGAGTACACTCGCAGTGACGTGATGAAAAACGTCGACTACATCGGAGGCATTCTCAGCACCGTGGGTGTTGTGCTGTTCATGATGGGCATGCAATGGGGAGCCGAACAGGTGACACAGGATCTCCACTGTCTCGATCACGACTAACGTCCGCAGTACGAATGGCAATCAGTGCAGGTCCTCGTCCCCTTCCTCCTGGGCGTTGTCATCCTCGTCGCTTTTTTCGTCTACGAGTTCAAATTCGCCAAGTACCCCATGTGTCCGGCCGGGATATTTAGCAAAGACAGACGCACCATGATCTGCATTCTTCTTATCACCTTCCTGTCGGGAGCCAACTTCTTTGTCATGCTCCTCTTCTACCCAACCCAAGTGTTCCACGTCTGGGGCCACGAGCCAGTCAGCATCGGCTTGAGGACGTTGCCAATGGGCTTCGGCATCGTGATCGGCGCCGCTATTTCCCTCATCCTCATCCCCGTCACCAGAGGCAGAATCAAACACCTCATGATCTTTTTCACCGCCATGATGACCGCTGGCACAGGAGCTATGGCCGCCGCACGCACCGACAATCTTCCTGCGGTCCTCGGCATGGTCACTGTGGCAAGTCTGGGTGTTGGAGGCGTCATCATTCCATGCTCCATCATCGCCCAGCTCATCTGCCCACATGACCTTCTCGGAACAATTACAGCCATCACTCTCTCGATTCGCTACGTGGGTGGTGCGATCGGGTATACAGCATACTACAACGTGTTCTACGACCACTTTACACCCGATGCCACCCGGCTCGTGGCCATCGGCACCATTGTGCTCAAGGGCATCGTCAACCTCGGCTCCAACCAAGAAAACCTCGGACTCATCGAGGAGTTGACAACACTGGCGGCAAAGGCGCAGTTCGCTCAACTCCACGACGTGATTGCGACGGATTCACGAGTGAATCACAAAGATATCGCATTCGATCTCATCGTCGACGCCACAGAAGAAGCCATGGCACTGGCGTATCGGTGGCCGTACTGGATGTCCATTGCATTCGGTGGTATTTGTGTCATTCTCGCATTCTTTGTGCGAGATATCAGGGCGGTTTTGGATGAAGAAAAGGAAAAGGTGCCGGTTGAGGAGATCCACCACGGCGCACTTCGGTGAAATCAACAGGGCCTATTCAACAGGAATCATAGCTGGTGGGGATATCGAACGGAGAATCATGTCCGCTTCTAAGATTTGCGAGGCTTTTCGGGGTCCTCTTCATTCGAATGTTCATGTCTTCTAATCTATAAAGTATAAGGGAGCCGTCTTGAACTGATCGCCATCACTATTTGCCGTCCCGCCAGTCCCTTCCGAATGGGCTCCTCTCTGGCGCGTTTCCTCTACATCATGCGCGTTCATGTTAACTGTCAGGACAAGCCTCACACGGACGACTCGAAGACGGGTCGTCCAAGGGCTATCCGTGTCCGACCCAGGATACCGATCATCTTCCCTTTTGACCCTACCCGCATCGTATATAGGATAGGAGGCTCCGGCATACCGGCCACTTCGTAGCATCGATACTATATTCTATAAAATTGGTTAGAGCTAAGCTCGACGAATGGTCGAACCTCCAGTCCCGGGTCCCAAGGGAGAAATAGCGCTTTAACATTTTAAAGATTCGGGCGGTATAAGTCTGCTATAATTTGTATAATGGTTCATCGGTCTAAGGAAGCGTATGCGACGCAATGGCGAAGCGACATACCCCTTCTTTGGAACCCCGGGTCTTATATCAACTGTCTACCATTACTGTAAGTTTGCGTGAGTGTGTGTTCCATTAGTGTTACGGCACGGTAGCTGGATGCACACAACATACACATAGCCAAAGATACTCTAGATTGAGATAAAGAGTAAAGGTATCAGTGACAGAGGAATCTTGACGAGGTTCCATCTCGATGCTACTAGGCTTGATTAGGCTTAGGCTCTCAGCCTATGCCAACTAGGGGTGTGTAATGTAAGATGTTGTATAATAGAGGGCGGTGAGATTTTCCCCCCGCGCTAGTAATGATGGAAATCAATCGCTGAACTAGGCTTAGCGCAAATGATTCTATATCTTCTTCAACAGACAACTTCAATGTTTCAATCTATTCCTTATGAAGCCTATCTTCTACTAACGTCGCTGTCTCTTGCGCGGGCTAAGTCCTTTCCAAGCATTTGAAGCCGTCTCTGCTGCAGCACGCTTAGGACGCTGTCTATGCACATCCCCAGATCCAAAAAGAGGATTTTGAGCAGCGACTTGTGCAAATTTTTCAGCATAGAAAGCTTCCATATCTCCAAAGTGATAATTCCATGCCATTGTTGGAGTACAGGAAGCAAACGCCCCTCTTGTCGCGAGAGCCATATCCCATGCTTCAACTAGTTCTGTAGGGTCGTTTTCCTGCCCTGTCTCTGCCAAAAAATTCATCACTGTGCCAATGTCACTGCAGTTACATAGAACAGGCTGGAGTCGTCGACGCTCGAAGTCAGCAAAGAACTCTTCCAACGACGGGGGTTGCCAAGCAGGCTGTAGAGGGGATTGAGCCGTAGTAACAGACGCAGTAACAGAGACAGGTGAAGACAAATGAGATGGAGTAGGGGAAGATATAGGAGTAGGTGAAGGGATCGATATAGATGGAGAAGTAGTTGTAGAATTCGTAGCTGTGCAGATGTAGGAACTGATACGGTAACAGCTGTGTTTGTGTGTCGCAAGACCTCAGGAAGTGTTTGACCCTGGGGGTGAGGAGGAGGAGGCTGAAATTGAGGGATAGAAGGTGGCACACGTCGTTCAAAGCCTGAAAGATCTCGACGAGTTATAGCATTCGTAGGTAGTGCAGATGTAGGAATTGACACAGCGACAGAGGTGTTTGTATGTCGTAAGACCTCAGCAAGTGTTTGACCTTGGGGTTGTGGTAGAGAGGGCGGTACACGTCGTTCAAAAGCTGATGGATCTCGACGAGTTGATGCCTTGTTCTTCCTCGGCGCTCCTCTTGTTTAAGCAGGAAGCGGCTCTAGGATAGATTGATATGGCCTTGGAGAGAGGCTTATTGACCGTCCTTGCTCACGTTGATAGCGCCAATGATCGTCGTAAAAGTGATTTGGTCGTAATATCGATCCAGAACTTATTACATCTCGCAGCGTATGATGACATGGAAGACCGTTTATCTTCTCAAAGAGGCCAGTACAAGGACCCCCGCTACGACGTTGTCTCTGCTCCTTCTAACAACACGCAGCAAGTCGCCTGTTGAAGCCATAAGGTAGTCCTTCAATACCTTATGCATTCCTTCACCAGGAGAGGTTGTGATTATATTATAGTGTCGATGCTGAGACGTCCAAGCAGCTGCCCACTCGGTACGTGTATGCCATTGATTGCCACGTAAGTATTGGCAAAGTTCTCGCTGGTCGGCATAGTCTTTGAGTAACTCGTTCCACTTTAGCTTAAATATATGTGGACTCTTTGCGTAGACAAGCTGCTCCAGTCAGTTCTGTAAAAGAATTATAAGAGGCATTCCCGGAAGCCTTCTAGAAACGCCTCTTAGGCCATTGGCAGGGAGCATACCTGACTCTAACGTTTCATAAATTGAGCCCGGTGCTCAGCAATTCTCTGCTTCTCTTCTTTTGTTACGCCATTAGCGTCTCGCCAGGGCTTTTGAGCCTTTGTCTACACATTCTTGTTGATATGCCATACGCACAGGAGTTATGGAACACCCGGAAATAGAGTGCGAGCTGCTAGTTTTACCGCATCCTCCTGATCGCTGATAAACACGCGTGGCTGCGGTGTCCCTGTCTTAAGGAGGAAGTTTGAGATTGCCTAATGGTAATCTGCTTCTTTCTCGCTGTGGAGGAAGCAGAACCCTGCAGAGAAGAAGGTCTGCAGATTGGTGCAGCCGAGTATGTGCAACAGTGGGAGTTTATACTTGTTGGTTCGGTACGTACAGTCCATCAACAGGGTATCGGGATTCGCAAGCAGTAGCTTAATCTGCTTCTGGTGGGCAAAGAAGAGACTTTGTACGTGATTATCCGCATCCTTCTTAACAGTAAAAACCCATTCCGGCGTAGACAGGTCATCTAATAATGTCTCAATCGGACTCCTCCCATTTAAGTACTTCTCTCTGATTGCCTTCCTCTCGCCGCGAATATCGGTGGCAGATACTAGCGTGTTCGGATCCTCCTTTTGAATAGCAGCCATTATCTGCATCGGCCGTACCCTAGCATGTGTCATTGATTTAATTGTATCTTCCTGTGCTAATGTACGCTTGCGATAAACATTATGCGCACTGGGGTTAAGCGACCGGGGATGGTTGTGATGCTTGTGTAGAACCTCCAGCTTCTACTGGTCGTCGCTTTTGTTCTTGAATATAATAAGCCTAAAATGACACCCTATTAAGCGTGTGCTTGTACTCAGAGTCCTTGCTCTTGACTGATAGTTTCCGGATCGATTACAGTGGTAGTAATATCGTGTCTTGACATTAGAATTGTGAGGTTTACTCCGCTTGAGTAGGAAGCCGTAGCCATGCCGTGCCATGCTGCATGCCATGGTCCCTAAGAGAATTGTAGGCTTCTTTATAGGACGTGTAAAGACAATCTGGAGGAGGGGCGATATCCTCCATGCTAAGATCTGTAAGAGAAGGAATGTGAGAAAACAGCGGTTCCTGATATCAGGTGGTCTGCAAGACAGGTCACAGCGGGAGCTCTGTGTTTGACTAAGAATTGAGACATTGATTGATCTTGCTCCTATACGCCCATATCTAAGTTCTATATGCAAATTGATGGCTACCGAGACCCTGGTTTCCTCAAAACGAGCGAAAAAGCAAAGAATGAGGGGTTGGTAACATCGCGGGATGTGTGATACACTGTCATGGTTGGGAACACGGGATCGATACCACCTAAATACGAGCAAGAAATGGTGATCACGGGTAGGAAACCGGAAAGCGCTAAAAAACAGAGGTATCTCGAAAACCTGATCTCTAACAAGGAACACCTCCATGCTGGGATTATAAGAGAAAGAACGGATTGAACATTGACGCTGTCCCTGGGCGAAGAGGAGGCAAAATGCGAGCTAGGCTCAGTTGAGCGATTAATTTTCATCATCACTAGCGCGGGGGCAAAATCTCAAAAGCGGGGGGGAAATCTCACCAGCCCTATTTTAATGTATTATAATTTAAGTAATACCTCGTATTATTAATGCCAACTATCAATGGTCTCCTCCTTAAACATCAAGGCGAAATCTAGTTGCTTGGCCGCTTCGAACAGAGGATCCATGACATTCTCTGGGAAATTGCAACCATCTATACAGCCTTCGCGGCGGCCGTCGTACACGATCTGGATCCGTTGCAACGGCGACTGCCGCTGCCTCGCGATCTCCATGAATTCCCCCATCCATTGGTCCAATTCCGTCCCGTGCGTGCCCCCAGGACAGGCCCCGGACCGTGCGAACCAGTCGAACGTCTCCATGACCAGCGTGAAGTTCCGTAGTTTCGGAGCCAGCAGCGCGTTCGCGGCGTCGGTGGCGTCGAGATCATCGATCCGGTAGCGGGGATTTGCGGTGAAGGTCGGCCAGCGGATTGTCAGGGTTTCTAGTGCAGGCAGGCCCATGACGTCGAGGGGACGACCGGGCAGCCGGTGGAAACTTCCGATGGCGAGGGAACGCACGGTCGAACGGTGGCGGGCAAGAAGCCAGTTAAAGAAGGTCTGGTCATCGTCTGGTGGGAAGGCGACCTCCTCGATGTTATTGTACTCTTTGTACGCGAAGTGCTCGATGGTTTTACACCAGTTAACGATCGTCGAGAGGATCAACTCGTCGTGGGAGAAATCGCCGATATCTACCGTAGTAAACGGCGCGGTGCCCTCCTAATAGGCGGAGTTATTAGCGAGAGAGCAATTACATCGACAGCGGAGGGTTAAATAGGGGTTTGAATAGGAAGAAGAGGGGGTGTGGACATCGATCTTAACTAACTTTGAGAAGGGCGACGTCGGATCTCGATATTGGTACGAAGCCGTAGATTTGGAGCGCTCGGTCACAGAGGCTCGATCTAGAGCGCATTATATTATAGCAAAGGCTGTATCCCTCCCTTTCATGCTCAACATCAATCAGCATGACATGATTGATAGACCCAAGCCGCTTCCAAATACCGGCGAGTGGACCAGCACCGTCCGTAACGCCTGGAGGACGGATGTCCAGGGGAAAGCTTACAAGCTTAAGACATCGGAGGTTCGCTGTCAACGACAAAATTTCACAGAAGACTTCGATATATTGTTCGGGCTCCAATGTCTCCATGCAGTACTGTTCAATCATTAAGGTGTGGCAGCGTTGAGCAAGCGCTGGGTTACCTCGGAGCGTGGCATGTAAACTGGCGAGCCGATCCGAGCGCCGCGGGAATGAGATGCCCAACCAGATCTCGATGTGGCGGTAAAACAGAGGTTGAAAGATCGAACGAAAGCGACGGCAAACTAAGGGTAGCCAGAAGGCTTCATGGGACGGTCGAACGTTCGGGTGCGGGCATCTTTGTAGACCATCGTCACTCTTCTGCTTCATTTCCTCGCCCGTGCTGGAATGGATCTCCTTAGTATCTGGTACAGAGAATGTCGACGCGCCATATCCAATAGAAGCGTAGTCGAGGATTAACTCGAGGAGCTCGTCCGACAGACGTAAGATAGGAGACTGCTCGTTCAGCTCTCTGTTACCGGTGGGTGCAGCCGACATGCTAGAGCTGACCGGAAGGCGGAAGAGATCGTCTTACTAGAGCATCAGTTAATAGACAGTAAAACTGCGTCCAGTAAGTGTTTTCTACTATTTCCTAACAAATACGAATGGAGATGAATTAGATGATAGTTAAGAGCTTAAGAGCAGCCATAGAGACGTGAGGATTGATCTGGTGGCGCTATTAAACTATAAATAGAGCTACTAACTTGGCAAAGATGATAGCGTACAGAAGCTAGCTTAAATTACATCTCAGCTGGTAACTTATACAGCACGTAGCGGCTGATACAATACTGCGGTGTACGGATCACTAAGAATCAATGTGTATAGTTTACGCCAAGAGCTCCAAGGTGGCTGTGCATTCAGAAATTCTGGAGTGCACCAAGGCGGAAGGTGATTTCGCTAGTGACTGTATCAGGATGATGGTCTTATTATCTTGGAATCCCTTCGAAGTTTAGCAGCGGGAGCCTTCGCCCGATTGCTGCATGAAAATTTTCAGCCTCTCGCTCGTTATATTCCGCCCCTGGCGCGGCGGTGCTTCGCAGCCAGTGATCCCATCCGACAAGCCGATTTCCCTCAGGAATGTGCGAATGCCATGCAATTATGGGCCATATCTACTGAATCGACTGGACCAATCACAGTCTCTTCAATGCGTATTCACCAGGCAACGTTAGTGCGCGGTCGGAGTGCGGGAGGGTTTGAAAATGTCGGTCCTTTGGTCTATGCCTGCCCATCAGAGCTTGTCACTTTGAATGCCTCCTTGAATTGGGTACCAGATATACCGCGTAGCTTGATGTACATTATTCACACCTCTGCTGTTCTAGGGAATGGAACCCTTATGGTCTTCATCGGGCATGAAGAGGCCAAAAGAGTCGCCCCACCATCCTTCGAGCAGAAGGAAGCGCTGAGTGTGTCAATGTGATATTTAGGATGCGTAGTAGTTAAAGAAGGAAGGAGATGTACAATCTCCCTCTCGAAAAATTTATTGTTTGCCCCTATCGCAATTCACCTCTGATATTGACAAATCTACTTGTTCTAGCTAGCTTTTCTTCCCATAGCATATGATGTTTTCAAATGAATCGGAACCTGAATATGGCCATGGAACTGATTGGCATGGGCGACGGCGTTCTAACACGATACACTGCAGCAGTGGATTTAGGAATAAAAGAGGAGAACTGTGCATGGTGTAAGGTAAAGTAATTAATGGACGCTAACAAATGACACGGTCTGGATGCGCAAGGTCTGCGATTACCAAGTTCCATTAATCTAAACTGAAGAGAGAGAGAGAGAGAAATCTCCCGGCACCTTTTGTGCGCGAGATAGCGACTCTCCTCTCCAATGCCCTAATGCTGTGTTACCATGTTTGTTTGCTTCTCTGATATAATCCACCAGCCACCTCTTCAGCCACAACCAAGGGAACAGGCCGGAGGCCTGGGACCATAACAGCTAGATTGATATTGTGAAAAGCTTCACCTACAACTACATACGGCCACATCAACCTGAATATAGGGCATCCCGTCCGCTCTGCCGTACTCAAGCAGGTTAGAGATGGAATAGTACTACGGTGGGTGACCACGTGGGAACTCCCATTGCTGTATGTTTTTGTTTTTGTTTGGTTGAATTTTGCAGATTGCTAGGTTGATATTGTGAAAAGTTTCAATTACTACTACATACGGCCATATCAACCTGAATATAGGGCATCCCGTCCGCTCTGCCGTACTCAAGCAGGTTAGAGATGGAATAGTACTACGGTGGGTGACCACGTGGGAACTCCCATTGCTGTATGTTTTTGTTTTTGTTTGGTTGAATTTTGTAGATCGTTGGTGGCTGGATAGTGGATAGAAGCAAGGACTTATGAAGCGTTTTAGCGATGAGGGTGGGGTCCAAACGGGACGAGTTTCGGTTATTTAGTCGATTCTATCTTGTCCACTCTCCGATTTCAAATTTCAATAACTATGGGTACATAAGTCGTGATTTCGCAAGCCATTCCCTATCTCCTCTTCTCCTCCAGGTGGCGCAGTGGCCTGACATGAGATGAGTGAGTGGTTTCATCGCGGCGTCCTTGGTCCTCGTCGATCATAGCGGCACTGCCTTCCAAGCGATGGGTTTTGGCGCCGTACATGTCGCGGGAATGCTTTCCCTGGTTGCGTCCATGGCCCGCACCGAAGTAATCCTGATCTGGTTCGAGGAGAGAATGTTAGCCAGCGCCACGAACGCTTCTGCGACCCATATATTAGAGGTCGAGGGTGACCGGTCCAGAACTTACTCTTTCTAAGAGGAGAGATCTTGGATTCCTCGATGTCGTGATCGGTGCCGACGGATTCCTCCGGCATCTCGAGGCAGTGACCCTCTTTGAGAGGGGAGCCGAGAGGGTCGATCTTTGACTCGGCGATCTCGGGATCGTAACCTCTTTCGTGTCTGGATCGTTGTTCAGTACCGAAGTCGCATCGTAGATCATTTCATGGTAGGGACATACTGTGAAGACATGGCTGTATTTGGATGTAACTGTGTTGTGATTGTTGTCTGGGTGTTGGTTCGTTTGGATCAGTGCCGCCATGCTGCAGCGAAGACGGCTTTTAAATACGCATCCAGCATCAAAGATCCGACGCGGTAGCAGGTGGCTTCTAGAAGACTTGACGTAGAACATGACGCCGATATTCAGGGTCTGCGGGGTTCTGGATGTGGTAATTTCCTATTCGGGATATCTCATGACTTCGAGTCTGGGTCAAGATGCCAGTTGCCCCCGTCGCACCACCCATGTGCGATGACATCTGGAGAAAAAGACCCAGTGCCAGACCTCCGATATCCTAAGTATAGAATACCCCGTGTGGGTATTCTGGATTTCTTGGATTGTAGTAGGGTCCAAGTTGTCCCTTTCTTGCCCCAATTCCTCAGAGTTTATCGCCAAGCATCATCTTGGAACGGGCGGACTTTTGCAGCGTTTGGACTCGACTTCAAGTCAGGTCAAGATAGGTGCGAAGTGCGCCTGGAATCCTTGATTGACGAACAGCTTCTTCTATTTCCATCCCTTCGATACCAAACACTTTGCAACTGGAATGAAACAGAAGACGAGATAATAAACCTTACCGGCAAATGAAATTGAGAGCCCCGGATACCAACCGGAAGTCCTGAAATGCTCACCTTGTGGCGTTGCCAACTTCTTGTGTAATTTTTCTGATGATTCTAGAAACCGAGAAGTTACCCACCCGCTTACGCGATATACATTGTAGTTATGTCTACTCCGTAGTTCCAAGTGGATTGCATTATAAATTTATAATAGACGAAGAAGCCATGCCTATCCCAGTCTCGGAAAGAGGCTGCGAGAAAAGAGTGAGATCCAATATGCAGCTCATTGTGACAATGAGGGATAGCAGCTTTGATCTTTTGTATGAGGGAGATAGAGCCATGACCGAACAGTCTCTTGGATCGCTGTGCATCGGACTGAAAGTACATATCAAGACCTCCGTCGAAGTGACTCCACCGACGTCGACGTTAAAACCGACGATCAAGCACGTGGCTGAGCTATATCATGTTCCAACTTCCAGCCGACGGTTTCCGGGAATCCCTGCGATATCCTCCCAAAATGGTCGGGGCAAAAGGAATTTCGCAATTAATATCGCAAATATGAGGTCGGGGTTCAGCAGCGTCAGCACTTAGGTGTGCAATATCGCAAAATTGACTCGCCAATGCAACGTCGCCGGCCAGCTCAAGATCTCTGGCGAAGGGTAACAGTTGGAGCTTTCCTGCCTGAAAAGTTGGCGATTTCTTCTGTGAGGTGATAGAGGAGCGAACTTCGAGGAGGATTGGCTGGTACAGCACGGACCGAAGCTCAGCGTTTCAGGATTCGAGCCGTCGCGGTCCAAATCCTCCCAAGTTGGGATCATCGCACAAGGTTTGACATCTGCACCAGGATCCGGGATGATTGGACCGAAATTAGAATTCGATAATGGGAGCGTGGCGGAGTTGGAGTGGATGGAACATGGCGTTGGCACGGATTCGAGAGATGATCCTCGATAATACGATCAGGGCCCCAGCTACGTCGAAATTCGAATTACCAAGTGGATCCAAGAAAGATATTGCAGACTGGGTTCTATGATGATTCATAAGGAATTGTATTTTGAAGGGCGTTTCTAATAATTAGCGAGAGCTGTATCTGTAGACCGGTTGGCTATGTGTGAGGAGTGAGGAGTAAGGACAGAAGTGAGGGCATTTGGACATGGGTCCGGGAGGGTCCGGAATTCCGGATGGCGGATGAACAACAAGTATCTTGGTGAGCATGTGGAGGCTGGAGACGTTGTGGTGGTGAGATAGAGCCTGCCTGCCTGCCTGCTTGCCTGCCTGACCGCCGGGCTGTCTTGGTCTGCCAGTCTCTGCCTTTGGAAAAACAGAACCCGATGTCAGACCGGCACCAAACTTTGAACTTGCCCAAGGACTCGAGGAGATGTCTGAATGACTGATGAGGGCGGCACTGGCCCAAGCGCCCAACCTGTTTGATGTGATCCAATAGGAAATCAAAGGTGCCTGGCAACGGAAATTACGTCCCGTGCATTAGCCCACTAGCGCGCTAACCCCGGCCCGTCGCCAACCTAGCGATCCAATCACCATTCATTCCCCCATCGTTTCATTTGAAGCCATGAAGCTCTGAAGCTGCAGAGACGGTTCGCCAGTCGCCTGTTCGGCTTCCTCCTTCATTCCTCAAGGAGACCAGGACCCCATCAGGCTCAGGGCTATCACCAATCGGCCACAGAGGCACAGACAGGCACAGGCTTCCTGCCCACAGCCGCCGTCCTCCATCACGAAGTCTCACGTCTTTCCTCCTGTCCTTCGGTTCTCTTCCTCCCTCCTTCCTTTGCTTTCGCCCTTTTCCGCCATTCCGCACCAGGTCGTGAGAATTCATTCCTTCAGAACTGTTATGAGTCCCCCTCACTCTCCCTTTTAACCAATTCTTCCATTTTGCGACCAGGCTGTCGCCGCCCTTCTTTTATCGGCCGCGCCTCTGTCTAGCGAAACAGTCTTCAATCGTTTCATCATTATTCTGTCCGTCAGGATTTCCATTCGTTTCCCATACATAATTCAACCGCTCCTACGGGGTTGCCAACCATAGCAAAATCCCAAGATTTGGCTGGTCAAGATCCAGAACGGCGCTGCACGGCAAGGAGGCTATATCCGCCAGCCCCGACTGCATTCCTCGAATCCCTTCGACTCTATCTACTTATTGCCGACACCGATAGACTTCCACGTCTTTAATCGCAATCATGCATATTCCAGACGACACATTTTATGTGCACCACCACCATGCGCGTCACCTGCACGCTGCTGTAGAGCGTGAGGCAGAACCGGAGACGGAGGCGGTGGTGGTGGTCGAGCGTGAGGCAGAACCGGAGGCGGAGGCGGTGGAGGTGGTCGAGCTTGAAGCAAGGGGTCCGGAACCGCAAAATGGTAATGGCATCATCTCCAATTTGCTGGGCGATCTTGGTCTCCTTCCCGAAGGCAATAGCAACAGCAACGGCAACGGGAACGGACAAGGGAGCAATAGTAATGCAAATGGCGATAGAACAATCATGAGATAGGAAATGCTAACAGGAATTCAGGCCGAACCCTGGTATCGGTCATCTATGTCACGGCGCCGAAAACCTTCGAAGGACCTGCCGTCTATATTACCCAGGGTGATCCTGCACCGAGTTCAACGAAGAACACGAAGGCTACGACAACCAAGAAGGAAAACCCGAAGACCACCTCAACCGAGGATGCGAAGCCCACCTCAACCAAGGAGAAGGTTACTTCGAAGTCAACCGAAAGTAGCAGTGTCGCCATGACGACCAGTGCTGCGGTGCTGTCGTCCACTGCACTATCGTCGTCCCAGAGCACTTCCTCGACTTTCTCGACCGCTCAGCGAAGCATCGCACAGGCCTCTGCGACCTCAACCCCATCCGCTGCACCTGTGTCAGGTGGGATGTCGGGTGGAGCCAAGGCCGGTCTCGCGATTGGTATCATCGCATTGGTTGCCCTGATCGGCGCGGCAGCCTTCTTCTTCATCCGAAAGAAGAAGAGGGATCAAGATAATTCGAGCATCAACGAAAAGAGCGGCAATGGGCATAACCCATTCGCCGATCCTCCGGCTACCGCTGCGGCTGCACCGCCCGTAGCTCCGCAACTGAGTCTTCGCCCCGTCACTCAGTTCCAACCCAACCTTGCCGGTGCCCGTGGCAGCAATGTTCCCCCGATGGACATGGCTCCCGCTCCCCCTGCGAAGACAACCGATGCTCAGGGTTTCCTGGCTCCCAATGGCCAACCGGCCGGCGGATTGGAGCGATCTGGCGAGCCAAGCTATGCGAACGGTCCCGGCGACGCTCAAAATCCGTTCGGCAGCCACGCTGAGATGACGGATGCGCCGAAGCCCATGAGCGGTGCCAGCTTCAACCTTCCAATCCAAAGTCCAGATGGAACCGCGCTTGCCGCCGGTGCTGCCGGTGCTATTGCTGTTGGTGCCGTTGGTGCCGCAGCTATTGGTGCCTCTCACCACAACCAAGGATCCTCGAATACTCCTAAGCCGTCCAGCGTCCGGTCTGTCGATGGCGCTCTCCAGGCCCCTCCGACGCCCGGTACGCCCGGCGCTGACAGCGATTCTTCTTCCGCCGCTGGTGTTCCTGCTGTTGCGACTACCGCTGCTGCTATTCCCCTTGGTGCCCTGGCCGCAAATGGACAGAAGCCACGACCGATCGGAACCGTTCACCGCGTGCAATTGGACTTCAAGCCTTCGATGGAAGATGAGCTCGGGCTCAATGCCGGGCAACTGGTTCGTGTCCTGCACGAGTACGATGATGGTTGGGTAAGTTTTTGATCCTTTGACGTTTGGTTTTGACTGCTTTCTAACTTTTCCAGGCACTTTGCCTCCTGATGAACGGCTCAAAACAAGGTGTCGTTCCTCGATCCTGCTTGTCTAAGACTCCTGTGAAGCCTCGTGCTGGTCCCCCGCCGAACGGCCCTCCTCGAGGACCGCCACCGCAGAACATGCGTCCTGGTCCTGGTCCCATTCCCGGTCCCGGTGCATTCCCGCATCCCCCATCCGGTCGCAACTCACCAGGTCGCAACTCTCCAGGGCCATTCCCTGGCAGCCCGGGTGTCCCACGCCCGTTGACCCCTGGTAGCGGTCGTAATTCCCCAGGACCTGCGCCTTCTCACCGTCCCATGACGCCCCCAGGCGGCCGCCCCCGCGGTCGACCCCAGTCCCCTGGCCTCCAGCACATGAACCAGCACGGCCCCCGACCCCGCGCGAACAGCAACGCGGCCCCCTTCAACGCCTACCAGCCTCGCTCCATGTCCCCCGGCCCATACGGTGGCGGCCCTGCGCAGCAACGTCCGCAGATGCAGACAGACAACCGGCGACGCAGCAACTCCACGAGCCAGCTGGCGGGCGCCGCTCCGGCTCCCGGTGGACCCGGCCCGAGCCCGATGAACCCGATTAGCATCGCCCCTCCGACTGCCGCGGCCGTGCCGCAGCGGAAGCCGGTGCCTGGCGTGGCGATGTAGGGACGCTCTAACACGCGACGACGCGTCCTGCAGTCCGCGGTTCGGGGCGTGTTTTAGACATGACGGTGCCATGGTGGGGTCGACGGCTGGATTTCCCTTGCTTGTGTCGATAATGATGGGCGTTTTTTGCCGATTGCTTCGTTTCGTTGACTGGGGCGACGTGGGTGCCTTTCAACATTACCTCCGCTTGCTCTCGCGACGCGGGGGTGCACTCCTCGTTCCCGGTCATCAACTCTTTGAGTGTGGATATTTCTGTGGTGTATGGAAGCCTTCTGCTTTGGCTAGAACCAGTCCGGCTCCATCGCCGCCTCTTCTTTATCTGTATAATGTCTTTTTCAGGTCCCTCGACATTCTTTGCTTCATCCCAATATCCACCCCGCACTGAATGCTCGTCGATTCTTTCACGCCCTCTGCCCGTGCGGCGATGGCGATTATTCTTTCGACTTCATTCTTACGCCTGTTGAGTTGTGTACGCGGCTCGGAGGTCGATGATGATCTCGTGGGAATTTGGATGCTTGATTTGTATTGTATGTCACGGAGGCATCGATGATGGAACGGAGGAGACGACGCGTGCGAGCCGTAGGCTGTCGCACGGGAGGTCGGGATGCACCATTTGTGTAGCTACGTCCCTTATAGATAGGAATGGAGACGCTTTCTAAGGTATCTTTTTGCCGCCACTTGACGGTTTACAGCTGTGATATCGAGTAAAATATGGATTGAATCAACTCGACGGGGGAGAGTAGGGTGGCCCCCCGAGAAGAAAGCTACTGTACACGTCAGATATTCGGTTGAGTATTCCCAGTCCCGGTCCAGCCGCCTCTCACTTCCAATGTTCACTCAATCGTTTTTGCGGCTCGATGTGTCATCCCATGCATAATTAATGCCTTTCTAGAAATATCGATATTTCTTCCAATACTCCAAAGATAGCAAGGACCATGCCGGTGGCGTTCTAGGATCTAAGTCCAATAGGCAATAAAGCAAGTCTTGGTATCTCTGGAGTCTAGGCTCGTCCAGCCTCACCAGTAACCTCCACGAGGCGTGCATAGCTTGACCATTTTGGACTTCCTCGACGTTTCTATTGACTGACCACCTCCTTTCGGGCGCAGTTGATATTCTCCCATGTATCCTGCTTTTCTTACAATGCTTTGAAAAGGGTTTGATGATCTTCCTTTCTCATGTCTAATGTTTTTGGCCTTTCATACTCTTGTCATTGTCCGCATCGCCCTGCTCTCTGTACTGGGACGCGTCAGATCGTCAGATCGTCGCCCGTTCCTTATTTTTGATCTGGAAGAGGGTCGAACGTTGTCAAAAAGTCTATGTGTTTCATCTGCGCGGTGGAAAGTATTTATACTGTGTTGTTTGATATTGGCCTCAAAGGGCCCTTCATCGAGGTTGGTGTACGGTTAATTTCGACCCCTTCGCCCTACCATCTACCGCATATCCTTGGTTTTGTACTCATCTAGTCCACCATGCTATTCTTCGCTTCAGCAACCACCATCCTCGCCTTCCTCACCTCTACCACCCTCGCCACCAAACGCGGCCTCATCTACATCCCCCCCGCCTCCGGCCCCTCTGACGACCGTATCTGGACCCAACCCCCCAGCCCCCTCACCTGGTACTACAACTACCAATCCGAACCCACTCCCTCCCTCCACAGCAACCCCCTTCACTTCGTCCCCATGCTCTGGGGCGCGCCCCCACCCCACCAACCCACCGCCTTCCTCGACGCTGTCACCGCGCAGCTAGCCCGCGGCGCCAACATCACCCATGTTCTCGGCTTCAACGAGCCGGACGGACCCCCGTCGACAGGCGGGTCGGCGCTCACGGTGGAAGTGGCCGCGGAGGCGTGGATGGCGAATATGGAGCCGCTGCGGCGGCGGGGGGTGAAGGTCGGGTTGCCGGCGACGACGGGGGCGCCGGGCGGGCGGGCGTGGTTGGAGAGGTGGTTGGCGGCGTGCGAGGGGAGATGTGGGTATGATTTTCTGACGGCGCATTGGTATGATAATATAGAGGGGCTGGCGAGCCATGTAGGGGAAAAGCGGCAGGTGTTCGGGGCGGGGATGGCGGTGTGGGTGACGGAATTTGCGTATGCGCATCAGGGGTTGGCAGCGACGCAGGAGGTTTTTAATAAAAGTTTGGAGTACCTGGATGGGTCGGAGTGAGTGAGGCGCTTCTACTTGCGGTGGTGGGATTTCGGCGACTGACTTGCGGCGTCTAGTTTCATCGAGCGTTACGCATATTTCGGCGCCTTCAGGAGCGGTGTCTCCAACGTCGGGCCGAATGGGGCGATGTTGACGGAGAGCGGAAAGCTTACTGACATTGGCTCCTGGTATCTTGGGGGTTCCGCGACGGGCAATGTGCCGACAAGTTCGGGAGCAAGGGCCAATGTCTTCGCCGGCTGGTCTGTCGTCGTTGTCCTTGTGTCTGCTTGGGGGCTTCCCTGATGTGGTCTGTGATCTGATATTGGGATATATTAGTACGACTGGATACCAATTTGAGCGATTTTTCTGGAGGAGTCTCGGACTGGCTTAAGGTTCTTAGTTGCCTTTGGAGGAGTGCGAATTAGAGGTATATGGGACGGACGCCACAGGTCTGCTTGGCTGGGCACCTATGATCCTGCAGTCGGTTTTGTAGCCGAATTCATACTCGCATAATCATAATCTAATCCATGACTCATGACGCTGATCCAAAGGTGTATCCGAAAACCCAAAATGGACTCAAAAGCATCCGAAAAGTCTACTTGATCAGAGCTGCTTGCGGTTCCACCGCTGCTTCTCCCGCCAAATGCAGCATACGCTCCGCTCTTCGCACCATTTCTGCACCATCCACGCCTTCAACTTCACCTCCTTTAGTTTCGCCGCTTGTCTCTGGGAACCATATGGCCCCGTTTGGGCCTCAGCTGGCATCTCGGCCTTGGCAAGTCCCTCGTCACGAAGCCAATCTGCAAGATCCTCGATGATAATCGGCTCATACATCATGATGCGTTCATGCCACGAGAATGGCCGAGGATCATCTTCTGTGTCCCTCTCCGGTGCTGTCGAAGCTTTCACTCTCCTCGTGATCTCCGGGAACAGCGTCGCTCGGAGATGATCTACCCACTTCAAGAAAGCCGCGTCTGTCCCCTCTGTCGTAGTAAGAACAAATTCACCCACAGCTTCCACATCGGCTGGTTGGAGATAGCCAGTTTGCCGACCGGCCGCGCTGCCAGAGACGAGTTGCAGCTCCGCTCCCTTCTTAGGAGGGGGATTCCTCCGCGGCGGTGACGGGGTAGAGCCTTCTTCGGAGTCGCAAATATCCTCAATGGGCAAAAATACATCTTCGTCATTAACGATTGTGGCCTCCGTGGTATTATTTAGACGACCTCTTCCTTTCTTGGCAGGAGAGGTAGAGAGCAGGCGTGCCTGACTCAAGTGAGCATCAGGTCGTGGGTATGTTGGCCGGACTGATGAATGTCTTGACGGAAAGGCAAACGGCCCTTCGCTGCTGATCGATGACCTTGGAGGTGTCGTACCATCGGAGGATATTGTGATAGCGCTCGACTTTAACCCGATATTAGATGACCCGGCGCCAGCAAGGCTTTCCCGTAGAGAAGTGTCTGTTTTTGAATCCATTGAGGTTGTCTGGGGCTCGTCGCGCATCAGCCGGTCGATATCGACCCACTCGTCCTCTCCAGACTTCGGCAATGAGGTCTGTGTGTTCTGCTTTAGATCCGCTTCGGAAGAGCCGCGTCTGGGTCCGGACAGACCTAGTGACTCTGACCAGCTCGGGAAGCCAGACACCTTGGTAGAAACAGGCTCTTCCTCGAGCGACATGTCAGCGTCATATTCATTTTCCCGTGCCCCCGCTGCCCATAGGTTCCTGCTTGGGCCGGAGACTGATCTCCGGAAGCGACTTTTAGGCGGAGACGTCCGGCGAACGGGGGGTGCATCACGCTCCGACTCTCGCATTGCCTGGATGATTTGCCGTGTAAAGGTAGGCGATTCATCGGCAGCCAACTGACTCGCCGTTCCGAAGAGGATATTTTGTTGGTGAAGCCGTTCCGCGACAGTTTTGGGTGATACGAGCTTCGGCTTCGCGACCTTTGTGGCCTTTTTCTTTGGTTCGGTATTCTTCTTCCGCTTCGAAGTGATGGTAGCATTGGTCTTAGGCAGCTTGCCGGTTTTCTTCCTTTTTGTTGCTTTGGAGGGCGGTTTGGGCTCTGGATTTTGGCCGGCTTGAAGTACGTTGCAGATAGACTGCATGGCCGCTTGTTCAATCGGTGGTTGCTCAGGCTCCAATCGGTAATGTGCTGTTGCAATCTCCGTGATTGTCCGAACGCCTTTCTTTTTCTTTGCAGGTGCTACCTGTGGCGGTTTAGGTTCGGGGATAGGCACTGGAACAGGCGCTGGGGGAGACTCGCTGACTGGAGTGTTTAAGGGTTGCACCAGCTATGAAGTAGTTAGTATGCAAACTCTCATCTTGGATTGTGGGATAAATACCTCTATCCGTCGTCGCTTCGTTAGAGCTTCACCGCCAACGTCGGACTTACTCAAGACCGTGGCATCTGCTTCGGCATATGCGAATCTGTCCAAAAAGCTGGAGATGTCCGTTGCAGGGCGTGGAGAAACACTGCCACTCAGAATATCCCGATCTACATCACCCTGAAGTTCTGAGTGCTTTGGAGGGGTCCAGTTTGATTTCCGGGAGACAGCCCGTGATAAATCTGCCGTATTAATATTTTCTGGCGACGTTCGCCGTGAATGGGCCTGTATTGCGGCCGGTGAAAAGTATTCTGAACGCTCCCTCGAGCTCTTGCGCCGCCTCTCCTTCCTGGGCCTAGAAGACGGCTTCATCTTGTTGTCATTGGCATCTCGAGGCGGCAGATCTGGTCTCTCTAGCGGGTCGTGATCCTCGATTGTTCCTAACGGCGTGGCGGTCTTGTCCAGTTCAGTGCCGAGTGAAAGTTCTACTCCCTTGAGAACAGAATCATTACATTCGTCGCTCTTCCTCTTTGGCACCCGCTTTGGACGGGGGTGATATTCCCCATTAGGGTTTGCCTCCTGAACCTTCAAGTTCTGCTTCTTGGTCCGTTTTTGAGATCGATCCGGCTTTCTCTTGGTGTTTGTGTTTTCCGTATCGGATGGAACCTCCCAGACATCCACCTCCTTCGGCTTAAGAGTATAAACTCCATCCTTGACAAGTTTTGCGACGCTGGTGAAGCCGGTGATCGCATCGTCCGGTATCTGTGCAGCTTGCGATCCGCTTCTAAGCGGGGTTTTCTTCGGCTTCGTCTGATGAATCACCTCAAAGAGTGAAGGAAGGTCGTCTGATGATGGCTCGCCATATTTCGGCCGGTTCGCTTTGCGACTGTCTGTTGGATCTCTTGGGGAAGAGGACAGGATTACGAGGTCGAAGGCAGACATTCGGGTTGAAAATTGCGAGCAACGTACAACCGCCCGCGAGGAGAAGAGTCAAGGAATCATTGTTGGGAATCTTTTGGTTCCAATACTCCAGTACTCCTACTGTGAACGCATACACGCATCAATATCGGCTATGGTAGAGTTTAAGGAGCTGGGGCTGCATATGGCGCGCGACTTCGCGATTTGGTCAATGAAGGAAAACGCGATCCAACACGGGGTCACGTGACAGCGCTATCGGGCGTCACTTTCTGCTGGAAGCTCAACAGCTTCGAAAATTTCTCTTGGGAAGCACGATAGCTCCCACGTATGAAAATCATGGTAAACATTCTATGTCCAATTTCTCATTGAAAGCCTTGATAGACCCCTTCTTCAGTACCGACATTACTTGGAAAGCTCCTACTTAACTACAGGTCGGATACAACTGCGAAAATGGCAAACACCAAACCTTCCGACGACACCCCACTCACATACGCCGCCTCTGGTGTTTCAATCTCATCGGGGAACGACCTTGTTCGCCTCATCAAACCAATTGTTGCGTCCACTGCTCAGCCTGGAACGACCTCGTCAATTGGTGGCTTTGGCGGTGTCTTTTCTCTACACGATGCAGGCTTTCCTGGCGCACCAACCCTCGTTTCCGGCATCGATGGCATCGGCACCAAAGTCAAGATTGCGTTTGCATTGGGGAAGCACGATACTGTGGGCATTGACTTGGTAGCGATGAACGTCAATGACCTGGTGGTTCAAGGCGCGAGGCCTCTGTTCTTCCTCGATTACTATGCGTGTGGAGAACTGAAGGTTCAAGATACCGTGGAATTCGTCCGAGGTGTCGCTGAGGGATGTCGTCAGTCAGGAGCGTCATTGGTAGGAGGTGAGACGGCCGAAATGCCGGGCGTTTACACCAAGGGTGAATATGATGCTGCTGGCTGTGCCGTTGGTGCTCTGCCGCATGGCGCTAAGGTCCTTCCCGACATCAACTCCATGAGATCTGAGGATGTGCTACTCGGTCTGGGTAGCAGCGGCTTGCACAGCAATGGGTTCAGCTTGGTTCGCAAGATTGTCGAAAGAGCTGGCTTGAATTATTCCGACCCCGCTCCCTGGGACCAAAGCACGACCGTGGGTGCGAGTCTACTAACGCCGACCAAAATCTATGTGAAAAGTCTACTGAAGGCCGTCGATGCCGGGGCCATCAAAGGCATGGCGCATATCACCGGGGGCGGGCTTGTTGAAAACATTCCGAGGATGTTGCCAAAGACGCTGGAAGCAGTGGTCGATGCCGCGTCGTACCCTGTCCCACCGGAGATGCAATGGCTGAAGAAGACTGGTCAGATCGAGGATACCGAGTTCGCAAGAGTCTGGAACACTGGCATTGGCATGGTACTCGTTGTGGACTCGAGCGATGCCAAGAAGACGATCAAAATCTTGGAGGCCGAAGGCGAAAAGGTATACACGGTCGGCCGCCTCGCAGACAGGACGTCACCCGACGGCTGTGTTGTCCAGAATATGTCAGCCTGGAGTTGAGCGCTGCCACCTGGCGTGCGTGGCCAATACAATATGGCCCATATTACTGCAGATGATTTAATTCATGAGCTAGCATGTACGTATCATCCTTTTCCGCTTGAGTGCGCTTTTGTCGATGCAACGAACCGCAACATCCTGTATACTGCCGCTTGCCTAAATCAAGCTTCCTCACAGAACAGCGCGCTCCAGGTACGTCTTGTGCTTTGGACGTTGCTGGTGGCAGTCATGGTGCAGATATTAGTTTATCTCTTGTTGCAAGATTGGACAACGGACGGTCATAGTGCGCAAGCTTTCCGGTCATCACTGATCTAGAAGTTTGAGCCTCCAAGAGTCCTACATTTTCAACAAACTTCCTCCCACTTTGCTTAGTAACAATTTGTTATCTTGCTTCCTTTCTCTTCCTTGGGACAAGTCTGAGACCTTTCTGACTTTTGGATAGGGCGAGACGCCGTTCTATTTGGCTAAGCGGCCGGATGCTGCAATACCTAACTCCCCTCTGGCTCTTGAATCCGCTTCATTAGGATCAACGAACTTCAACGAACGATAACGCGCATCCCACATCTGCTCACGAATCCACTCTTCAAGCTCGTCATCGCTCTCCGGAATGTTCTCCACTTGGGCCAGCCCCTCCTTAACAGCCGCTTTGATGACTGCTCTTGCGATTTGGACACTGATCTCCCTAACATCTGTGACATCAGGCAATAGGGCAGCTTTGGGGTTCTTTAAAGCCGGCGCTTGTGCTGCCAATGCCTTGGTTGCTGCAACAAGTAAAGACGGCGGCATCAGTTTCGTCCGGCACAACACGGCACCGAGTCCGATTCCTGGGAATACCGTGGAATTGTTACATTCCGCTGTAGCCGTTAGCTAGGGACAGCTTGGTATTGCAAACGACGTACCGATTTCCAACTTCTCCCCATCATACTCCACTGGCGGGAATGGGCTGCCTGTGGCGACGAGGGCTTTCCCATCCGTCCATTTATAGAGATCCTCTGGCCGTGCTTCGTGAAGTTTCGTCGGGTTGCTAAGCGGGAAAATGATGGGCCGTTCCACATGCTTCGCCATTGTCCGAATGACTTTCTCGGTGAACGCCCTGGGGTTCGTTGAGGTTCCAATTAACACATGCGGCTTCACCTCGTCGACCAAGGATGCGAGGTCTTTCCTCTCCTTGTTTTCCCATTCCTTGTCGTCCCGTGCATATGTCAGTTGCGCCTCTGTGAGATGCTTTTTATCGGATGTGAGCAGAAGTCCGGGCTTATCGACACACCAGATGTGTTGCGATGCCTCTTCACGAGAAATGGAGCCTTCTTGGGCAATTACATCCCGGAGTTGGTCCGAGATTCCCATTCCAGCACTTCCAGCCCCAAATATCATTATTCGAAGATCGGCCAACTTTATGTCGCTGACATGTGCTGCGGCCATGATTGCGGCTAACGTGACGCATCCTGTGCCTTGAACATCGTCGTTGAAACACGCAATCCGAGGCTGGTACTTGTCCAAGATTCTCCGCGCGTTCGCAAGACCGAAGTCTTCGAAGTGGATATATGCCTTTGGATATCGGTTTCGAACCGCTTGCACAAACTGGTCCACGAACGAGTCATATCTCTCCCCCCGAATTCGAGACTTCCGCAAACCGAGGTATAAGTCATCCTCTAGAAGCGTCTTGTTATCCGTGCCGCAGTCCAATACTACCGGCAATGTTCGGGACGGGTGGATGCCAGCACAGAGTGTGTATAGGACAAGTTTCGCGATGGATATCAGAATGGCTCCGGAGCCCTGGTCGCCGACCCCCAGAATCTGCTCTCCATCACTGACAACCACGACATCGATGTCGTCCGGATCGCCCCACTGCTTGATGTTATCATCAATCCGATCTTGGTCGTCGATGTTCAGAAAGCAGCCTTGCGGTCGGCGAAACAGCCTCGAGTAGTTCTCAATCGCCTCGCCTTCTGTAGGCGTATAGATCACCGAGAACATCTCTTTTAGATTGTCATGGAGAAGCCTGTAGTACAGCACTTCACTCTGCTCTTTCATACTGGTCATGAAGGTGTTTTTGGCAATATCGGATGGACGGCTCGAATATTGCTCATAAGCACGCGCGACCTGCTGCTCGAGGGTTTGGACATTCTGAGGCAGGAGACCGTACAGCTTGAATTCCTTCCTCTCGTCAGGGGGGAATGCCGAGCCTTTGTTGAAGTATGGCGATTTGAGCAGAGCCGCACCCTAGCAGCATGGAATTAGCGACTACAAATCCGACTTGAATAAACAATAGAACGACATCTTCGTTGGGAAATTGCAGATATACGTGAATACAGGACACCATCACGTCCGCATTGAATTTCAAGCCAGGAACACTTACCGTCAAGGCACAGTTCAGAGGCCCAGATGTCGAGAGCGGCAAGTAGCCGAACTTGGGATTCTTTTCGGTCTTGTGAGGGGCATCCATAATTGATTATATTTAGTTATGCACTCTTGAGGGAACGAATTGGAATTTGCGTTTGTGATTGTCGTCACAACAGAAACCTTGAATTACCAGTGTAGGCGTAGGGAGTAGCATCTACCTCATCCTGAGCATAAACAATACGATACGTCATCAGTAGCTTCACGTTGTCAACAGAAGGCACCAACAAGGCAAATATTCCTTACGGTAGAGAGGACTGCATGTGGACTGGATAGGCAGCATAGACAATATTATTTCTCAAGTTCTACAATTAATACCTAATATTAACCTTAATTCATTGATGGATCAATAGTTCGACACATCGATGTGTCGAGTTCTGATGTCAGCTTCCAGTTCAGTGCTAGCTCCCCACATCGGTGATGTCGTGATATTCGTCTCGTTATCAACCGAGATCTGCGAGCTTGGTTTCACTGATTGCGTTTAATCCAAGGCAAGGCTCCTCAGGAATGGAGCTACGGGAAGAATACAATATACCGGTTTTGTCATATAGTGTACCGGTAGTTGTTTCGATTTAGTTTGGGATTATGGGACAGCCTCACATCATGTCGTCCGACTCCCCCCCGAATGAGCAAACCCCGCTCATCACCATCGTTCACGTTGCTCCTCTTCGAAGACGATACCCTCACCAGCGACTTCGCCAGTTCTGCACCGGCCTGCTTTCTCTTGTCCTCATACTCTTCGTGGTCGCTTTCTTCTTGCTAGCGTTCGTCTTCGAGGATTGCAAGTCACCGAGGAGGTTGACGTTGAATGGGAAGCATCACCTACCATGTATCCCACATCATCCATTCCGAGAAGGTAACGATATATTCCGCGTCGATGGCACCCAGAGTCTGCAAGACGGTCCTTCGACTTCGAGCATCAGCCAGACTGTCCTGTTCGATATCCTGAGCGAAACGCCAGACGAGCAGAAGGTGCGAGAGTGGAGCCAATATTACACCGCTGGACCGCACTTGGCAGGGAAGAATCTATCACAAGCAGAGTGGACGAAGGATCGCTGGGTAGAGTTCGGAATACCACAAACCGAGATCGTGTCATACGATATCTACGTCAATTACCCGCGCGACCATCGTCTAGCGCTTCTCGAAAAAACCAAGTCCGGCAGCGATGAGGCAGCCGAATGGGGCGTCAAATACGAGGCCAGTTTGGAAGAAGATGTCCTAGACGAGGATGGAACTAGTGGGCTGAAGGATAGAATCCCCACGTTCCATGGATATAGCGCGAGCGGGAATGTGACGGGACAATACGTTTTCGCGAACTACGGCACGTACTCGGATTTCGAGGAGCTGCAGAACGCAAACGTCAGCCTGGAAGGAAAAATCGCATTGATCAAGTATGGAGGAATATTCCGGGGGTTGACGGTGAAACGGGGCCAAGAATTGGGCATGATCGGTGCTGTCCTATACAGCGACCCTGGTGACGATGGAGCGGTCACCGAGGAGAACGGCGAAGAGGCGTATCCGAATGGTCCGGCAAGAGAACCGAGCAGTGTTCAGCGGGGCAGCGTTCAATTCCTCAGTGAGTTTCGGACTACGACGCCCAAGGTCTGACTAACTAATTGACAAAGGTATAGCTCCCGGCGATCCGACGACGCCTGGCTACCCTTCGAAGCCAGGAGTACCACGCCTCCCAGCGAATGCTTCGACGCCCTCGATTCCCTCCATACCAATATCATATCAGGATGCCCTCCCCCTCCTCAAAGCGCTCAACGGCCATGGCCCGAACGCGACCTCGTTCTCCGAACGCTGGCAACGTGGAGGGCTTGGCTACAAAGGCGTGGAATACAACGTCGGTCCCTCGCCGGCCCATCTGCAGCTCAACCTCGTCAATGATCAAGAATACGTTATTACGCCGATGTGGAACGTCATCGGAATCATCAACGGCACGCTTCAAGACGAGGTGGTCATCCTCGGGAACCACCGTGATGCTTGGGTCGCTGGAGGTGCCGGCGATCCAAACAGCGGCTCCGCTGCCATGATCGAGGTCGTACGATCTTTTGGCAAAGCACTGGAGGCGGGCTGGAAGCCTCTCCGAACCATAGTTCTGGCGAGCTGGGACGGCGAAGAATATGGTCTCCTCGGCAGCACCGAGTGGGTCGAGGAATATCTTCCTTGGCTCAACAGCAGTGCAGTGGCGTATCTCAACGTGGATGTTGGGTCCTCTGGTCCGCATTTTAAGGCTGCTGCGGCGCCCCTGCTGAACCAAATCTTGGTCGAGGTGATAGAATCGGTTCAATCGCCAAACCAGACCGTCAAAGGGCAAACGGTTGCAGACGTTTGGAATAAGAAGATCGCTACAATGGGCTCTGGAAGCGACTTCACAGCATTTCAAGATTTTGCTGGCATCCCTTCGATCGATATCGGGTTCAGTGCAGAACCCGGTTCGGCAATATATCATTACCAGTACGCAATTGTCCTCCATTTTTGTCTCAAACTATGGTGTACTAACCCGAATAGCTCCAATTACGATAGCTTCGACTGGATGGACCGCCTTGGAGACCCTGGCTGGCATTATCACGTCACAATTGCGAAAGTCTGGGCACTCCTTGCCGCTCGTATTGTTGAGAAGCCTGTGGTGGCCTTCAATGCCAAAGACTATGCCGAAGCACTGATCGGCTACCTCGACGGTGTCAAAAACCAAGTGTCGAATAGTACAGCACTTCAACTCGCCTTGTCGGAGGAAGGGTTTGAGGCCGAGCCGGCAACTCTCTTCCCTCGACTGACCGCAGCTTTGGATGTGTTGCTCACGGCGTCCGAGAGTCTCGATGCCAAAGCTGCAGTCCTAAAGGAGAAGCTCGGCCACGACATCCCCTGGTGGAAATGGTGGAAGAAGATCAAGCTTTACCACGCTATCCGGAAAGTGAACACAAAGTACAAGCTCCTGGAGCGAAAGTTTCTCTACCAGGAGGGATTGGATGGCCGCCCTTGGTACAAGCACACGGTGTTTGCGCCGGGCTTGTGGACGGGATATTCCGGCGCCACCTTCCCAGGACTTGTTGAATCTATCGAGCAGGGTGATACTGAAAATCTCAGGAAGTGGGAGGGAATTTTGGCCGATGTCGTCAAGAAGGCAATCGGGTGGCTGGAGAAGTAGTCGGCGGTGAAGGCCAGCGGACGCAATATATGGAATATGGTTGATGATGGAATGTAGCAGGTAGGGATGCTTAGATTTCGTAACCGCAGTAATAGGTCCCTCGGGGTGTCATAAATGCTTCCAGTGTCGAACTCCCAGACTCCTCCCTTTCGTGCAACTTTCCGTGCCTTCCGAATGCCCATAAGGTTAGCCAACCGTATACCTTGTTTCGTAAGACTAGATTCCAAAGACATTATAATCATGAACCGGTTTCCAATGCGCTCCTCAGCCTCTGGAATCCTACTTCACGGGAGCTTTCTAGCCCGCCTGTTTCTTGGCGAAGATTCCATACACCCCCCCCTGAGCCTTCACCTCCTCTTTCAAGCCCGCAAAACGCGCTTCCGGCAACCTCTTTCCGGCCTTCAAGCTCTCGATGACCCATTCAACGGTCACGAATTTCACCAGTCCGACGCCTCGTGACCGTTTCATATCATGTTCGATCTTTGTGGCCGCCAACCCTCCACCGCATCCGCGTTCTCGTGATGGGCGGCCAAGGATTACATGAGTGACCGATCGTCTCGCGAGTCCCATGGTCAGGTTTGCTCCATGCTGGACCAGGAGTTGTTTTAGCTTGTGGTCGGAGATTGTCGGGTACGTTGAGCCGTTGATGTAGATTTTGAGGGAGGAGAAAATTTGGGGATGCTGGTGTTCGCTGTTTGACTTCGGTGGTAACTTGATAGTGCTGCCGAGACCAGTCTCTTTGCTTTTTCCAACTCCCGTCGGTGGCTCTTTTGAAGCATGCTTTTTCATCCGCCCTCCCATCGAATCAAGGATGCTGACTTGTCTCTTCCCCTTCGACGTCCCCGCAACATCATGATCTCGAACCTCATCTTTGCGATGGACGCCTCGGAGCCCATCCAGCCTCCGGTCCGAGCCAGAGAATTGCAGGCCCAACTTCGCATCTCGGAGATCCCTCCAGTGAATAGAGTGTCCTACCTGATTCTCGGCCGTTTGGTACCCACTCGAGCCTGAGTTCCAGGGTTCAAACACCTCCCGCGATGGTTGCGCAGCTCTCAAAGGCTGGAGAGATGAGAACTTTGGCTTTGAAGTCGGCAAGTAGTCGGATTGACTGCCTTCACCTGCGGTTCACTGCATCCCGTTTGTACACAGTACATATCTTGCATGTAGCTGTGGGGATCTGCGGTGGTGGCGTTCTGGGAAGCGGGGACAGCGGGAGGACCGAGTCACCAAGAGCGCGAACGGATGTCTGCAGTGGTGTCGTTTTGCAAGCAATTTCCCCTCAGAGAATGAATGTCATTTGTCAAAGGAAGGAACTGTTATGAAGACGAGGATTCGTCCTGATGTGCAACGTCGTCATAACGGTTGAGAATCGAAATTAGATCGTGATGTTGTCCAGTTGGCCTTGCATCAACCTGCAACGTCTACGGGTGTCGCGCATCGCGTCGGCGTGGAGCAGAGAGGATCCGCCACGATTGAGACACGCTATCACGTGATCCGATTAACGGTCTACCTGAACCTCACTTCATCTTCATCAGTACTTTGGACAAGCATACAACTAGAGATTATTTCTCAGACCCTGGGGGTAATTATCACAATCAGACGACGGCATAGTCTCATGGTTTAGGACTGGCAGGTGGGGATCGTAGCACTTGATGCTTACTAACATTTACTCATGCGGAGTCCTTCAGCTGGAGCCGGAAACAGTTTCGAAAGCACCCACTTATACTGATCTTTCTTATATCGGGACGTTGCTCCTCACAGTCCACAGATACAACATTAATAAGCTGGTCCTGTTCCCCTCCAACTATTTGCGAATGATCGTAGGCCTAGTCGATGCGTTTATTGATCCAGCCTATCCTACCCAAACTCAAAGGAGGCAATCGTTCCTTCAACAATCTTCGAAATCATCTATCTAGATCTTGTTCGACCATGTCTCGGGCACCGTATGATGCGGTCATCATCGGCTCTGGGCAGTCAGGGAATCCATTGGCAAAGGCCTTCGCGGATACCGGACGAAAGACGGCCTTGATTGAGAAGGCGGACATAGGAGGAACATGTGTGAACTGGGGCTGCACCCCAACGAAGACCATGATTGCATCAGGAAGAGCAGCATACTTGGCCAGGCGAGGAGCGAACTACGGTGTCAATGCCGGCAAGAATGTCAATTCTGACGTCTTGGTCGACATGGAAAGAGTCCGGGAACGCAAGAGAGATATCGTAGCGAGCTTCAGCGGAGGGAATGAAAGTCGATTGCTGGAAGCAGGAGTGGATGTTTTAAAAGGAGAAGCTAGGTTCACGGGGCCGAAGTCGCTCACTGTGAGGATGAACGATGGTGGCGACAAGGAGGTCACAAGCGATCTGATCTTCATCAACGTGGGAGAGCGGCCGTCGAGACCAGATCTGTCAGGTATTGATAGCATTCCGCCTGAGCGAGTGCTAGATTCGACAACCATCATGGAGCTTGGCTCGGTACCAGAGCATCTGATCGTACTTGGCGGCGGCTACATTGGATTGGAATTCGGACAATTATTCCGTCGATTTGGTTCGAAGATTACGATCATCCAACGGGCGGAACGTCTTATACCTCGAGAAGACCCGGATGTCTCGAAGTGCATGTTGGATATCCTGGAAGAAGATGGAACCTGTGTCTACCTATCGAGCCAGCCCAACTCCATATCGCGTACAAAGAATGAGGCTTTGCCAGTTTCATTGAGCATCAAATTTACTGACGGCAGGACGAAAACCATCGAAGGTTCGCATTTGCTCCTTGCTGCGGGTCGAACTCCCAACACGGACACGCTCAACTTGACTGCTGCCGGGGTCACTACTTCTCCCCGCGGCCATGTTCTCGTCCACGATGACCTTTCTACCCATGTTCCAGGCATATTTGCAATCGGCGACGCCAAGGGTGGCCCTGCCTTCACTCACATATCCTACGACGACTTCCGCATCATTCGCTCCAACCATATTCCATCCGCCATGTCACCAACGGCGCGGAGGCTGTCGACAACGAAGGTGTCATCGTCGCGAAGGCTGACCCCGTACGTGATCTATACCGATCCACAAGTGGGACACGTTGGCATTCATGCGTCGGATGCTACGACTGCGCCGTATCAGAATCGGAAGGTCAAGACGGCTTCAATGCCGGCGGAATACGTTGCTCGTGGGCTGGAGACGGATGAGACTCGCGGCATGCTGAAGGCGACTGTGGATGCGGATACAGGGGAGATCTTGGGATTCACGGCCGTATGCACGGAAGGGGGGGAACTGATGGCCGTTGTCCAGACCGCAATGATGGGCGGACTAAAGTATTGGGACTTGCAGGAAGCGGTCTGGGCTCATCCGAGCTGGGCCGAAAGTTTGAACAACCTCTGGGCATCCTTGGAGTGAACATATTGACCAACAAGAAGGGTTGAATTCTAAGTCAAGCGTGATCTTGTCCGTGGTATCCCGTGAAAAGGAAAAAAGCGCCTAGATAATGCCGCAATCTACCCAGAAACGCCGAAAGATATGCGAGTCTCGTCAGTCATGCAGATTACTCCTCCGTCGCCAAAACCATCTTCTCTCTCTCGCTCCGTCTCTTCGTCTTCGATTTCATCCGCGAACTTCTCCTCTCGTTTTCTTCCCGGCGCTTGATCGAGCCTAGCTCCTCCCGCTTGATCGTCTCCGCCCGCTTCACCTGCTTGGGCAGGTGACGATGCCGTGCGATTCTTCGAATCTCGGGCATGTGCTTGTACCGCTCCTTCAGCGCGTCGTCATATTCGAGCTTCTCTCGCTCACGGGCCGACTTGACGCCCTGTCGCGCAGATGCCTTGGCCCGCCACAGTCGTACGTTGCCGTCGTCACTGCCAGAGAGGACATAGGCATTGTCCGGAACATAGGCCACGCTGAATACGCGCTGCATGCGCTTCGTGTGGTACATATCTCGGCTGTGGCCCTTACTACGATCCCAGAGGCGGACGCTTCGATCATAGCTCCCAGACACGAGCTCCTCGCCTGTAGGCGAGAATGCCACACTCATAGCTGCGGCAACATGGCCCTTGAGTACGTTGAGGGCCCGACTCATTTTTCGCATGTCGAAGATGTAGATGTTGTGGTCTTCGGAGGCGGTGGCGAAGTTGAAAGCCTCCATCGGGTTCCATGCAATGCTGTTGCTTGCGAAACTTAGAACGGTTCGGTGTAGCGGAGAACCCGTGCGAAGGTCGTAGAGGATTATGGATCGATCGGTGCCAGCGCTGGCGAGAATGGATGTTTCGGTTTGATTGAAGGCGCAGGTGGTGATCGTGTCCACCGTCGAGGGCCAGACCAGGGTTTGACTCGGGGAAGAGCTTTCTCTGCTGTAATCGTAGATGGAGATCTGTCCCGACGAAACAGCCACAGCAGGGAGGCTTCTATGATGTGATATGGAAGTAAAGGCGCCTTGTCCTTGGTAGATCGCAGTCGGCCCTGGGCGACCCTCCGAGCCGTAGGGGTCGAACATCTTGACCGTTCGATCCGTTCCACAAGTGAGCATTTTGCGATCGCGAGTCCACGCGATTCCCTTCACGATGTTATCGTGTGCCTTGCATTGCCATATCTCCTCCCTGCTAGGAAGATCCCAGACTTTCACCACGCCATCGCCGCTCCCACTGGCAAGACGTTCCAAAGAGCCCGGGTCTTGCGCCATGCTGTAGACGCCATCGACATGGCCTTTTCCCAGCTGGCCCAAGAAGGGCGCAGCGAACATGCGCTCTAACTTGGTCGCATTGAGAGCGCGGGTATACTCTCTTGCCCGCTCAAATGGGTGCAGAGAAGGATCGAGGTTTCTGAGGAGTCGGGGAGTGGAGGAGCCGGGAGGCTGTAGCGCCTCTGTTGAGCGCGAGAGCGCCTTTATCTTCTGTGGTATCAAATAGGTAAGTACTGCGCATGTTATCCAATGTCAATAATTACGTACCATGCCTTAAATTCTGGGTGCATTAGGATACACGTATGTTGAGACTGCATTCACTGATGCATTTTTGGACATGCATGGAATTTTTTGGAGGGGACGTCGAAATCTTGGCATCTGGAGGTCAAGGGGCTTGGCATTGACAATTTTGACAAGACGGAGAAGGTCACGGGATAAGAATCAAAATACCCACGTGAGTAGTCACGTGATTGTACCTTAAGGATCAGGTGACCTCCAAGCATCACCGTAGCAACGGCCGTGCGTCACAACAGACGTCGTCACCATCAACTCCACCCACTGACACGCGACGAGAAGGATGAGACTGTTGACAACCCTGCTCTCCCATATCACCACCTCCGCCTCGACCTACTCTAGCTTCACTTCATATTAAGACACAAATCTCCAACGCTGCTTGATCCCTTTCCCTTTCTCCATTTCGAACCTCATCTCAACCATAAACATACCCTCGATCAAACTATGACAACATAATCGCCCCCCTGTCCACCGATATCGAAAACACGCATTCCGGCCGCTGTCACTGGGCGACGAGCCTACATTCTCCAAAATCACTTTTCGAACTGACGAATTGAATACCATGCCTGCTGAAAGCAGGGAACCATCTCGCGATCGAGACCAGGTGGTGAAATACCATCACCAGCATTCCTATTCCGAGTCGGGCCGCGCCTCAGTCCCAATGTGAGTCCCTTCGCAGCTCATCTCAATCGTCAGCACTTTTCACGCGCAGTAAACGCACATCGCATATCTCCTGGGCCCATGCCGCTAACGAGTTTTCTGAAAATTTCAGGTGGGATAGTAGCGATCCAGACCGAGCTCCACCTCCGCTCCCACTCAACCCATCATCCCCTCAGCTTCCGAACCCGCGCATCAACCCAGCATCCCATATCGCAGCAGCAACTGCTGCACTTCAAGAGAAGGCCCGAGAAGGCCTCGCGCCAATGACGTCCAACTACATCACAAATGGCGCCCCGTCCGATGGGAGCAAATCCCCCGAGCGCTCTCTGGTCAAAGGCGCCCAGCACCGAAGACTCCAATCCTTGCAAACCCCGAGCGTAAAGGATCTCCGGAGTTACTTGGATGGTAGCCGTTCGCCTGAGCGATCTCCCGACCGTGCGACCGGTCGGGCGGGTACGCCGTCTTTTAGTCGCGATGACAGAGACCTTTCGTCTCCGGACAAGAGTCGAGAGAGCACTCCAACTCCAACGAGCCGGGAACTATTGAGGGATTCGATCCCGAACTTACGACCGACGTCGCGGAGCCCGCCTAAAGCCATACTTGGCGAGCACACTCCTCCTAGCGCGACGATGCTTGCACTTCAAACCATACCCGGTCGAGACCCCGATACGCCACTCGCAAATATGACGAGGGAGTCTGAGCACACTCCTGCGTCGGCCGCAAGTGCATCAACACCCCGAGCTACTCACGGAGCACCCCAGGTCCCAATCGAGTCAATTAGCACCCAGATATTGGGTCTGACAACCATTGCCACGAAACTCCAACGAGAGATGGAGCAGCTCAGTCGAAGAAGTCGGGATAATGCGACAGATCTGGTCGCACTCAAAGACGCGACCAGGAGCCGGGATGAGGACATCAGAAAGTCTCTCCGCGAGCTGGTACAAAACCTTCCCTCGTCGAAGCTCTCACTTCCCGATCAGATCCCCACCGGAAATGCGAGCCGCAGCGGCAGCTTTGGCGTTTCCACTCCGCCACCTGCAGGAGCTCCAAAGTTCACCCTCCCACGAATCCCTTCCCCTGCCTCTTTTCTCTCCGATGACCGATCGGGTAGTCCTAATCCATTTAGTCTTGAAGGCGCAGCATCGGTTGCAATGCTGGAGAAGATCATCCGTGAGATGGTGACAAAGGAAGGTCAGGAACGGCTTCTTGCGACACTCAGCCAACTCTTCGATAAATCAAGCAAAGAGAGTGGCGATACAGCGCGCAAAGTCGAGCAACTCACTGAGTTTATCCGACAGTCTTCTTCACAAGCTCTTGTTACGCGAGGAAGGAGCCCGACCGTTGCAGGTGCGACCTCATCCGATGCATCTAAGCTTTCACTGAACTTCGATACCGGTGCGGTCGCCGCTCGTGGCGGATTTGAGGATGTAGTACCTTCAGATGGCACCAGATCATTCACTGACGCGAACGCAAAAGAATTCGTTTCCGACGAAGTCATGAAGATATTACGAAAGATCAAGGACAGCGTCGGTAATACCGGTGGTCTCGTGGCCGAAGTCAAAGCACAACAACGAGACCTGCGCGGAGAAGTGCTGCATATGGGCCGGGATCTCATGCGTCGCATTGACGAAGCAATGAAGCCTGCCAGTGCTGCGAACGGCCCATTGAAAGCGATCGAAGATGGACGAGAGGCCGAAAAGATCGATATTGCGCGCCTAGTTCAGGAAGGCCTAGAGGAAGTGAAGAGTCGCCTGGACGATGCCATGCGTGAACGACGGCGGCAGAGCTCGAGCAGTATCGTTTCGCGAACCACGGTCGATTCCCGCGAGGTATACGACGTGGTGAAGCACGCGCTCGCCGAACGTGATCTTGACCGAGGGTATGGTGCTCCTGTTCAAGCTCAGTCGGAGCAGCAGCCGCTGGATAGGGAAGCCATTCTGGAGGCGGTTAAAGAAGCCTATGAGGCCTACAAGCCGGAGATAGAATTGCAGCAATTCGGACTGGAGCGAGACGAAATCCTACAGTGTCTCAAAGATGGACTGGAGGACTACCGTTCCAACATGACCAATCCCCGAGAGCGCAACGGGATCTCGAAAGACGAAGTCATGGACGCCGTTCATGAAGCAATGACGCATTTCAATCCACCCTCACCGATAAACGAGTCCAAAGAAATACGCGATGAAGTTCTGCTGGCGGTTCGAGAATGCCTAGATGAGCTCCGACCGGCGTTCCAACAACGAGCGATGACATACCATGACACGGATGCTACCAAGGATGCCGTGCTTGATGCGGTCAAAGAAGGACTTGCCTCGCATGGCATCGGTGGAGCTCGAGAGCTCGAGCTAAACAAAGACGATCTATTCGATGCAGTTCGAGCCGGACTCGAAGCTTCCGGAAATCCATTCGGAGAATACGGACAGCAGGTCGTCAAGCAGCTTGATGAGCTCCTTCAGGATATGAGAGTGGAGTTCAAGTCATATTCGATGGCCAGCGGGCGAGATACCGAGCAAGTCCTTGACGCGATGAAGGATGGTCTCGAGTCGCTTCGCGGTGAGATCGAAGCCTACGTTGATCGCTCTCAAGATGTTACCGGGAAGGATGAGATCATCGACACTGTTCGTGGAGGGCTCGAAAATCTGCGGCAAGATGTACAGGGCTACGTGTCCGAAGGTCCTCAAGGCGACCACGCCGTGAGCGGCAGGGAAATGCTCAATTATGTGAGAAGGGAGTTCGAGCATCTTCACGCGGCCATTACGGACGGGTTTACCTCAGTGGACCATCACTCTCTCTTGCAAACTCTTCACCAAGGTCTCGCCGACCTTAAGAGCTCCGGAGGGGCACGAGGCCTCGATGGGGAGGCTAATATCGACAGCAGCTCGCTCAAAAATATCCAAGAAGAGCTCGGTCATCTACGCGGGAGCATCGCGACCGCCCTCATTCGATCAGGCAGCGCCGATAAGGACGACATAATCGATTCATTCCAATCCTCCTTGGAAACTCTTCGGACCCAGTTAGAGACATCCCAGGGCGCGTCCGCGAAAGAGAGCCTAGATGCCATTACCATGGAGATTGACCAGCTGCGGTCCGGCATTACCAATGCGGTCGTCGGCGCAGGAACAGATGTGGACAAGGAGTCCATCCTCGAGGCTATTCGAACCGGACTTGAAGAAATTCGCCCAGCTCTAGGTGGTGGGGCCAGCGATGAGCTCCTCGAGGCATTCCGGGGTGAATTTGAACATGTTCGCGCCAGCATTGCGACGGGTATGGCTCGGACAGCTTCAAGGGCGGACACCGACGAGGTTCTTGATGCAGTGCGCCTCGGGATCGATGACCTTCGAAGCCACCTCGAGAAGAAGATGGACAATCCCGAGGCACAAATGAAAGCAACCGGTGATATTCTGGATGCTTTGAATGATGGCTTGGATTCCCTCAAGACCGACGTTGGAAAGATGGTTGACAAGCCGGTCGACATGACTGTGAGCTATGAGATCTTGGACACGCTGAAGGATGGGTTATCTGCCATCCATATGGAGATTAGCAAGCTCAAACCGGGAGATGTCAAGTCGAAGTCAGGGGATGAGATCATTCTTGCGGAGGAAGAGATCACACGAGACGTATCTGGCGGCGAGGTGTCATCCACCGTCCTGCAGCGAAATGATATCGAGAAGATGGAGGTCCTCCTCGCACAGTTACAGATCAAGGTCGAGGCACTCGACGCAAACATCCAAGATCAGGCTTCCACACCCCCCCAACCCGCAGACGACTCCGATACGAAGAAGGTCGATCTGAGCAGTATCGAGGTCTTACTTAAAGATCTCCAGGACTCTGTGGTATCCATTGCTGCTCGCGAACAACTCGACAATGACAACCTCGCGAAGAAGGAGGACACCGACGCCATCGAGACACTTCTCCGAAACACGAAATCGAAACTCGACGACCTGGCGGCCCCCGAATTTGACAAGCTGGCTCAAAAGGAGGATCTAGAGAATGTCGAAGCCACTGTCCGAATCGCCCATGAAGCCGTTGACGCCTTAGCAGCGAAGTTCGACGACAAGACTGCTTCGAAGGAAGATTTGCTTGCGCTCGGAGCCACTATGCAAGATATTAAGGCCGTCATTGAGGAACTCAAAGTGGATCAGGATGCACCGAAAGAGAAGACCGAAGATGAAGTGACCAAAAAGGACTTGGACATTCTGGGCGTGGTCTGCATTGAGATCAAGAATAAGATTCAAGAGCTGGTTGACCCGGAGACCCTGCCATCAAAGGCGGATCTGGAACAGATTATCGGCCTGACCAACGACCTTCGCGAAAGTCATGAAAAGATGAGGGAGGGATATGAGACAGACATACGAGTCACTGCCAAAGCCTTCGACGACCGCAAGTCCGAATCTCAGGAGATCTTGAACACAATCACTGCGATGAGGTCCTTCCTAGAAGAAACCAAGGACGACTTGAAACGACAAGTCGAGGATGGCTCGATCTCCGTCGGTATGCTCTCCGAGAATGTCAAAGGTATCGAGGAAACGATCGGCGCGAACTTCAGCATCGTCACTGATATCAAGGAACTCATGGAAACCGTCACAACTGAATTCGAGAAAACCCATGCCGACTTCGGAAGCCTCCAAGCTAGCCAGGAGCAAGTGGTCGGCGACGAATGCGAGAAATCTCGTGTTGGTGTTGTCGCGGATCTTTCAAGCAAACTTGAAGAGCATTTCGGTGCGATTACATGCAAGCTGGATGAGGTTCAAGTCGTTGCAGAGGCACAAGGCCAAACCCTATCCGAGAAAGCGAAAGAACAGGAGGAGATCTTGACGAGCACCAAGGCCATGTCCGACGAATTGCGAGTCACCATCGACACTCTTGGCGCGACCGTGACGTCGTTGGAGACATCACTCTCAGGCATCACACAGAAGTTCAGCGATGACTCAGAGGCGGTCTTCACCCGAGTCAACCAAGCTGTCAACAGCATCAACGATACAAACCTCGATGCCAAGGTCGAACACAAGCTGACACGCGACGAAGTCGCCAAAGCGGTGATCACCTTGGTCGGGCTCCAGTCTGAAATCACCGAGAATCATCCGCAGTTCTTGGTTGCTCTTAAGGAGATCCGGGAGCTGATTTCGACTCATTTCGAGCAATCTCGCAAGGCGCAGGAGGCGGCAGAAATGTCTGCAAAGGCGATGCTCGAAGAGTCCAAAGTTCATGCCGAGGAACTCAAAAATACCTTTACCTCCCTGCCGGCGCTCCTACCTCCCGCTTTGCTATCGCCAACTACCGATTCGGCGCCACCACCGTCACTTGGTCCCGTTGAATTCGATGACAGCGCTATCCTTGCGAAACTGGATGAAGTGCTTGCTTCAAGGGTGACGGAGTCCCAGGCTGTTGATGTACAAGCTTCACGCCTTGAAGAAATCCAGAAACAGGTGTCCTCAACCGCCGAAGGCCTCGAGGCGTATATAGCTGCTCAGACTCGACTCATTACCGATGGTCAGGAAACGCGGGAGAAAGAAGCCCAAGAGGCTGTTGCCCTTCTTGAGAAGAGTTGTGCCGAGAAAGAGAAGGTCGATGCTGAACTGCTCTCCCTGCGCACTGAAAAAGACTCTCTTCTGGCGGTTGTCGAGACGCTGCGGTCCGATAGGGACGCTCTCGGGGCGCAGAAGTCACGGATGGCGGCAGACGTTGCTTCGCTGGAGACAGCGCTGAGAATTCGACGAGAAGAACTCCATGAGATGGACATTAAGGCCGATAAGCTTGAGCGCCGGATTCTGGACGGCATCATGGACCATTCCCGATCTCTTCTCATTGCGCGAGATTCTGCAAAGCGACAGGCCGGACAGCACCATCAAACGAGAATGACGACCGCATCCGGGACACGCGTTGCAAGTACTGCATCCCAGAGCACGGTTTCGAGCCTTCCTGTATTCGGCGAGGTCTCTCCCAATGCCGGCCTCGCCGCTGCTCTTAAGAATCGCCCTGCAGCTAGAGCCCGCCAGCTTGCAGGAAACTCGCAGCGCAACAACCCGACGGCAAGACGGATCGCCAGTCTGAACCAAATGTCAGGAAAACCTCCGACCGGAAGTCCAGCTTATGTTGGAGCTGCCTCACGGGGTACTGGCGGCGCCGGTAATTCCGATGGCTTGAAGCGCAGCCACAGTGTGAAGAACTCGTCATATGCACGAAAGAGCAGCTGGAACGGCGGTCGCTTGCTTGGAGACAATGGTGCCGTGATTGAGGAAGCGAACAAGGAGAACGAAGCCCAAGAAAGCGACGAAGACGCCGATGTTGATTCTCGCATTAGAGATGATGAAACCGCAAGCATGGCTGGCACCGAGCGACGCTTCAGCAATTCAACAACGACTGGAAGCATAATCACTGGAGCATCTCGCTCAGTCGTATCCGGCACGGATTATGGCGATCGTAGGTCAAGCCACGGGACGGTCACCGGGGAGAGCGAGCTCACGTATGATACCGGCAGCTACTTGACCGGCTCCATAACCGAGACAGACCGTCGAACCAGTTACGGCTCCACCATTCATTCAACCTTGGGAGCGGAGTCTCTCTTGGAGGAGGACGAATACGAGGATGAGCTCACATATGCTCCCGAGGAGACAACCGAGACTCAGCCTCAATCGGGAGATGTCAAAGCGGTCGGAGTCGACGTCACCCAAGCCCTTCCTACGGAGCACGACATCGTGCACCGGAAGGACCTCGTGTTGTTCATGGAGCAGAGTGACAGTGGCCTGGGGTCCGACATTCACACCGCGGGAGGGTTGAGCGGGAGTGAAACGGACTATTTCAGGCGAGCAATTGAGAGCGCAGCACCGTCGGAGCTGTAAATATTTTCCGGAGTTCTTATTTTGTCGTCCTTTGGGTATTTTTGGACGGATTGATGAAAGATTGGTGTTGTTTAGGAGTCCAAGAGTGGTGTAGTGTTGGGACTTCAAGGGAATGGATGGTAGTCTATGATTCTAATTCCTTTTGAAATGGTGTAGTACGAGTTAAGTTGTCCTACAAATTTTATGTATTCCAGTCAATGCGATGTAGTTTTGTCTTGAAGCCAGTATTTTCCTCCGCGGTGCATTTTGTGAGGCATTTCCATCGTCTTCCTAGTGACGGCGTTGGTGATTGGAAATACAGATATCCCCATTGGTCAATAGCGTTTTTATCTATCAACACTTCACATTCGAATGGTATAATGCGCCGCAGAATCTGGGACATTATTCATGAGTTCTTGAGGGTCTAGAGCTGCCGTTCCTTGAGATGAGTACATGGACTATGAAGGTGGATTTCGCAGTTCTTACTCTGCTTTCCGAAGGTCTGATTAGTCTCCGCTCCAGCTAACCTAAAGATGGGGACTCCGGCTAGACTCGAGCGGGGAATTTTACGCTTTCTGTAGCTCATACCTAGGAATGTGATACTTTTACCGCTTTGGGTCAAGGTCTCCTATCTATGCCCTACTGGTATTCGGTCGCGATATGGTCCTCAGACATTACAAGTTTCCATCAGGGTCTTCAGGGCACTTACTTATATATGCGCCTGTGCTTGCTAACCTCAAGAACATATAACTTGGAGTGCCTTTATTTTCATTGCCGCAGACGTAGATTATCTCTGAATTAGATCGCAACGGCTGCCAAGATGAGGATAAAATCTGTATGTCGACCATAATTGGAAGATATGCTATCGTCATACTGACGATAGAACCGACAAGCTCTACCTATACCCGATCAAGTCCCTCAGGGGCATTTCTATTGATGAAGCACTTGCCACAAGACTTGGATTTCCCCACGATCGTTCATTCATGTTGCTGAAGGTCATCTCTGGGGTGGATGGAGCGGCAGACTCCACGAAAACGATGCATGTTCCACACTTTCCGGAGATGTCGCTCTTCATCACCTCTCTGGAAGCAACAGGAGACGGTACGACTGAAATCGTCGTAGACTATAGACCTCCCGGAAAGTCTTCGAAACAGTTGAGGGTACCACTAGAACCCGACGTGTCCGAACTCGGTTCACTTCATGTCCGGATGTGGAACACGTCGACGCCAGCATACAACATGGGAGAAACCTTTAATTCCTGGTTCGGCGAATGCTTTGGGTTTCCCGTCATTTTCGCCTACATTGGCGACAATTCCCGGGATGTTCTCATGAAAACGTCGAATCCAGATGCGCCCAAGTCGTGGCTCTCGCGTGTTACGTCGGCAGTTGGGATTACTGGCGAGCCCGTGGAGAAGCTCACATTTCAAGATTGCGCTTCCTACCTCGTCGTGTCCGACACGTCGGTGCAGAACGTATCTCAAAGGCTTCCGGATGGTGTGGTCATGGACGAGACGAAATTTCGGCCGAACATTGTCATCGAAGGGGCACCCGAGCCGTTCGAAGAGGATTTCTGGGGCGAGATCACAGTTTCGGGCGATTCCTCGACCACCTCTGCGGCGACGGCGGTTGTGAGATTGCCTCAGAATTGCGTTCGGTGCAAGAGCCTCAACATCGACTACGGTACTGGTAAGATGGGGACTGGGGAGGAAGGTCAGGTTTTGAAGAAGTTGCAGAAAGATCGACGGGTCGACGGGTCGAAAAAGTACAGTCCAGTCTTTGGGAGATACGGCTATTTAGAAAGGAACTCTGGGGGAATAATCAAGGTCGGCGACGAGGTGTCGGTCACGCTTCGAAATCAGACGAGGACGGGAATGGGTAATTTCCAGTTCCATTTCCACATGTCAACATTAGCTAACCGTGCTCTTAGATTGGCCTATGGCCGAGTTCACATAGACCTGTGTTCTGAAGCCCACGATTTTCAGAAACCATTCCACCCTGTTGATCATTCTCAGTGTCCCGGTTTTAAGTGCCATCCTGCTTCCGGTAATCATCAATCAAACTGAGCCTCGCCTTCAGTTGCCTCTGTAGGGCAAACACATTCATCGGCGGCGTAGTCTCGTCCGGCGCTATTCGTCCCATTAGCATCGTGCTCATTCACGGTGCTTCCCACTGATATCGTCCCACGTACCTGCTTCCGTTTCGTGCTTCAGGAGTGATGCGCCCGCTACGACCTTGCAGAGTCGCTCCAATAATACTTTCGATCAAACGAATCTCTCGTATGAGCGGGACCATCCGCTCTGGGCGCTCTCGTGCAGCTTGGACTAGCTCTTGCACTTCGCTATAAGCTTGACCGACCTTTCTAACAATGCGTCGCATCTCATCCACCCTCAGCACTGCCTTCGACTCCGATTGCTGACCGGATAGTGCAATGTAAAGCCATTCGTCGTGTTTGATGCGAGCTCGTGCGAGTTCCAGAAGGCTGACCAAGAGCTTCTCCGTGACCGACTCGAACATTTTCTTTGACGATCGTCGGTCTGAATCCTCGCTGTCGACCTCAGTACGCCCTATGGACTCAGTCTTTCCGGTTGCAGAGTGATAGTCTTTCCTGTAGCTCTCCGTGCCAACCCTCGTGGTACCACTCCACACCGTCCTCGGGCTTCCGTTACTTGTTCGACGGCGGAGAGGATTCACCTTTTGGCGCCAGATCGCCTTCAAGGAGCCTTCGTCCGCATACGAACGGAGAGGTGCCACTTCTTTTTCATATCCTCGGTAGAACTGTGTATAGAACACTAAGGCATCCTGTGAAGCCAGATTGAGCTTCTTTGCTGCTTTGACAAAAGGAACACCGGCACTGGCTTTTGGGTGTTGGGCATTGATGGTAGCGATGGACTCCGGAGTCCGCCTCTGGCGCGATGGAACATACTCCTCCGTGTCCGACTCTTCGATCTCCGTGATCGATGGCGCCCCATTGAAAAGCTGCTGGAGCGACGGCGCGGACGAGCGTTCCCGTTGTCCCTCCTCGCGTAGATCATCGTTGTCAGAGAGCTCGAGCGACGGCGGCGCGAAGATCTGATGCATGGCGGCAAAATGGCTGGGCATGTGAGTGAAGCCAGAATGCGCTCGCCAGTGGTTCGCTGCTGGCATGTTCATGAAGGGTGGAGGTGGTACCCCGTTGAGAAACGGTGGATATGGCGCCGGTGGGACATTCGGAGGGAGGAAAGGTCCCGGATACTGGCGAGGATCCGGAGGAAACGGTGAAGGTAGAGGCGGAGGCCATGGCCAAGGATGCATTTCGGATTCCTGAGATAGGAGCGATGTCAGTACTAAGGTGAGGTAGTAATTAGCAATGACACAATAACCGGAGCGGATCAGTGGGAGAACAAGTGAATTGGACCGGTTGGCGCTAAAACAGTGCCGTATTTAAATCCATCATGAATGATTGCATTTTTGTTGCTCTGAACGCAAGATATGGATTGGCTTCAAACGGAATCGTGATTGATCATGTTTGCCGGATTCTGCAATCATGTGCGATATGTGGAGTGATAGTAGTTGTCCCACGACTAACAAACCTGAGCCGAGCAAATTCAAATTGGAAGATAATGGATTCCGTAGTCATTGAGTATGCATTGGTAGAACCAAATAAGACGCTGCGTGGCAATAATTCAGCCAAACGAGCGATACCTTTACTTGGGCTTGTTTTTTCTACCCTCAATCACACTCATGACATCGGCAACACTGTTCTTATCCCCCTTCCGTTTCCTGCGTCTTTTGTCTTTCTTCTCTTTCTTCCCTCCCGCAGCACGGTCATCGTCGTCATCTTCATCCTCTGCTCCCGCATCCCCCTTCCATTTGCTGAGCTTGATTTTTCGCTCGTCCATATCTTCGGCATCTTCGAAACGACTCCCGCCAAACCCAAGATCGATGTCCTCCATATCCCGGTCATTCGTCGCCAGCATCTCTGCACGGCGTTTGAGGCGCGCTGCTTCTTCGGGATCTGAAGGGGGCGGAGGTGATCGTGATTGTCGACGGGGTTTTCGAAGTGCAGCAAGTAGGACTGGATCATGCATGGGGTCGATTCTAGTAGTGGACGGGTCTTCGGGTGCAGAATCCTGGAAATAGTTGCGTTTGGCAGGGACTTCCGGCTTGGCTTTGGTTGAGTCGACCGGAATGTCTTCTTCCGCAGACAAATCTTCCTCCTCAAATAAGTCTTCATATATTCCAGGCCTCTGCTCGACTTCTCCTTCATCAGACTCATTAGAATCTGAGTCATCTGCCGCTCCTGCCAGAGGGTTGTACTCCGCGCCCACACCGGTGAATATATCGTCATCCTCATCGCTCACTGGAGCTAGTGCTTCGAAGCCTTCAGGTACTACCATACCCAGAGGCTTGGCCCCATTCTCTGGCATCAGGAGCTCACTCGTAGGCACGTCTTTGATTTTCCGGTATTTCCGCTTCTCGTTTCCATCTTCGTCAACGATAATGAGGACTTCCCTGCCTCTGTTATCAACCTCCAGCCGTTGCGACTCTTGAGTGTGCCCAATCCTTTTGAATTTCGTCCCGAGCTGTGGCGCCTGTGCAGCCTTTGCTTCTGCCGCGGCCTTTCGACTCGCCTTCAGCTCGGCTAGGATGGCGTCTCTTTTCCGCTTCGCTCCGCCAATGGCAAGTTGGCCCTTCTTCTCTTTCTTCTCTTGTTGTAGCGGCGCAATGTCTTTGTCTAGCATTGCCTCTAACTCTTCATCCACGCCCTCTACACCGCCCTCGCCTTGTGGGCGATCGTTCTCAGACTGGCCCGAGGGACTCATTGTCGAGTAAACATCCTCACCCCTCCTAACCCTCTCCAACAGCCTTCGATCTAAGCCCTTGATAAGATGTGTCGTGCTAATATCGCCTCCGGTTATCTCATCGCGGAGTCGTTCGAATGTCTCCTCGTCAATGTCGCCATCCTTGAACGACTTCTCCAGGGCGGCGATGCGCTCCGTCCGATCGTCATTCTCAACCTCCTCAGCTGTTCGTCGATCGAGAGCACGATCGCGGTATCCGTCGGCGTATTTTGTACCCTTCGGGGCAGCTGAAGATTTGTATTTCGCGGTCGGTGGTCGTCCGCCTTGAGCGGCTATTTGGGCGGCGATGTTGGGGACAGTTGTGCCTTTGACTGATCGACTGAAGCAGGTCAGAATCACTGCCCAAAATGTTGTAGTACGGTCACTCTGTGAATGCAGAAATTGATGGTCAATACCTTTGACATACATCTCCGCGAGCTAGACAAATATATACTGAGTAGCTTAGAGCAACTGCTGCCAGGGAAGGAAGGGGTATATGCTATCGCCAATCTGTGAACTCTAGACAGAGCTAGCGCCACTACTAAATCACGTCTGTAGTTCCTTAAGCCCCGGAGGTATACATCTTCACGACCATCAATCTCTGCATCTACGGAGTGCTTGGGAATGCAGCACTTACGGTGTCATGGGGAAGGAGGCCCTTGATCGGGAGCCAAGCGATGAGGGTGGCGGTCCCCCATTGGAGCCCTTCGGCTTACCGTTGGAGGAGTTCTCCTGTAATAGTCGCCTAAACTGTTCGTTGTTCATCGTGATGTCGGTGTGGTAGATCAAATGGTTCAGCAATCAACAGTCATGAAATCTTGACTGCCGTGGAACACTTGGAGATTGATGGTGGAGGGAAGTCGAAGGACGCCTTGTGGCCTTATGTCAATGCCTTGCCTCGTTGCCTTGATATAATTTCATTTAGTGCCTTAAGGAAATCGCGGAGGCGCAGTCGGATCCAAATTCCAAACTAAATTCATGATTTCCGCCGTCCACGAATCCAATTTCGACCTTCAATTTGCTGTGTTTGTTCCATTCACTGTGTTTCTGTCCATTTCCAACTCGAATCAAGTCTTGATTCACGTTGTGTTTCCTGCCCAATCCGGTTTAGCGTCACATAGCCCCACCAGTGATGGAGCTAACCCTAATCGGGTTCCAACCTGTCCATAAAAGCCGCCCAACTTCCACTCTTTCCTTTTCTTTTTCTTCTTCTTCTTCATACTTACCTTGTTGCAGCGACGCCGTGATCAAGAAGACGGCGGCTTGCTAGACTGCCCTGCATTGCACATCGCGGAGGTGGGCTAGTATCAGTCTCCTTCGGGGGCCTGAGCGGCGGAATTTTTGATGGCTACCAAAATAATCTTTTCAATCTTGTCATCGCCTGGTGCGACGCTTGGTGGAAGAGCTGGTGTGAGTGATACCGCCTGGATTTTGCCGGTTGCGGTACATTACCTGTCAGGTATGTTACGCTGTCACGCATGTTGATCCTTCCGAATATCAATCCTCAGTACAACATATTTTTCCCTCCGTTTGTCCTCGATCTGCTCTTGCTTTACTATGTAGGCGGCCCTGTTGGTGAAAGTCACTCAAGAATCCAGGTTTTGCGCGCTTCAATTTGTCCATTTTACGCGATCATGATGGGAGGCTTCAGTCTTAACGACACAACTAGAACTACCTCTTAGATACCCCATCGAGCGTCGACTGCTTGAATCCATTACGACTACAGGCTCATCTAATAATATTCTCTCGGCAGTTGATCCAGTCGAACCATTTCAATTCGCACTCATGTTCTATCATTTCCATGGTTTCTACAACACAACCTGCGCTGCACATCTGGGATGGTTGCCTACAATACGGAGGACAGAGTCAACGAGCAAAGCTGACACCACATCATCAATAGTACAATTCTTTGTGTCTTTTATGCGCGCATTCAACTTGGACAAGGATATGAGCATAAGGAATCCATTCGTGCTTGCTCTAACGAGACTCTCCAGGAGCCATTAATCTAACCGAAAAACAAGGAAATAAGAAAATCAGGCACAATATCCGGCCCGAAGTCAATTTCATTCTATTCTTTGCGGGTACAGATATCAAACCATTCCATGCTCCGTTTTCCAGGATAACTCGAGTTCGAAGTAGGTGAGTAGATTTGTCAGCATCTCGACCACCTCCCCGTCGAACGTATTCTCAGACAAGGCGGTGATCGTCAATGCTGCGGCATCCCCAGAAGACTACTTGTTGCCGGAGAGACTGACCAGAGCCAACGCCTCCACGAAGTCGCCGACCTCCCCAACGAACTGGAATTGCGAAAGGATCTCGCGCAGAGTCCAAATTCCTATGGGCGCGCTCCTAGGGAGGCAAGGGAGCTCACTCAAAGCTAGACGAACCGTCTAACCGTCCTCCCAGGTATGAACGAGAACTTCGAGCAGGCGTATAATCCCGTCGACAATGACTTCCTCGTGGAGCCTCAATCGGCTCAGGGTCTCAACAAATTCGGGGGTGACTTCCGTGCCACGGGCGGCCAAGATCGCAGCCGTTCGGAGAAGTGTGGTCCCAGAGATGTAGCCATTTTCGTCTAAGTTCTCCAGCGCCAACGCCAGAGACGAAACGTTGAGACGTTCGATGGCTGGCGGTGCGGTGCTTGGAGGCTCAGTGACCGGAGGGGTGGAGACTGGAGGCCTGGTGACTGGAGGTTTAGTGGTGGGATGGATGGTGGCCGGCTCGCTATGCGACCAAAGACCGAAGGAACTCGAAGCCTTGTCCATGCCCGGAGGCCTGGGAGAAGGCTGGGTGGCCGGACGTCTGATAGCCGGCCCATCAAGTAGTGACCAGTATGAAATCGCCGAGGGCGTCGGATCAGTGCTCGTGGAAGAGGTGGTTGGAGTTCGACGAATGTTACTAAGAAGTGAAATCTGCGAGCTACTAGTCGAGCTACTAGTCGAGCTACTAGTCCAGCTGCCAGTCCGCTGACTTTTTTCTTACGCTCCTTTATCCTGTCGCTCTTCTCCCGAAGGAGGGCCAGGAGAGCTAGAAGATTCATTTTTGTGTGTTCTTTTTGAAGAGGAACTACTGTTCTAAAGAGAAGTAAAAGACGGCTTCATCTATCGCTGAAGTTAGCTGCTTAGATGCACGAGGTGCGGTGCCATCGTATCCAACTACAATGGCAGAGCAGTATAGGAGCCGCTTTCATCATACTGCTGCTAGTAGTGCCATTGTTCAGGCTAACAAAGTCGCATTAAATCAAATGGTCTTCCTGTGGATCGAGTCTCTCAAAAGTCGGTCATGTCAGCGTCAGACGGGAAGCCAGTCGAATTGTTTACAGTCGCGAGGAGATTCGGTTTCCGGTATTACATTTTGGATTCTTCTCAGCGCACGGATGTCTTCCATACGCTTTATTTAAATGATCTTAAAGCTAAACAGGGATTGAGCTGAAGCTGGCCTCAAAAGAACGCTGTTAAAATGCAGAGAGTATGGTGGCAACGAAAGCCATTTGACTGTCAAGTGGGTATATCACTGGACACATCAAATCAACGATTATTACCAATCCGAGAACCGCATGGAATTTACAGCAGATTGATTTCAAAGCAATAGCAGTTCTTGTCTAAATTATACAGAATATTTAAGAGCGTGGATGACTTTAGGTGGTGGGTGGGGAAGAGGCTGAAAATGATATACCACTGAAGGACTCCAGCAGCTTGACGATACGCTCGTGCCCGTTCACGGCCGCCCACCACAGCGGCGTCCTACCGTCGTCATCCTTCGAGTCGACGTCGGCCTTGGCCTCGAGCAGCACCTTGACGATACCCTCGTGCCCAAAATATGACTCTACCATCAGAATGCTTGTGAACTCTGGAATAGGGTGCCACTGGTAAGCCATCTGCCAGTACACATCAAACCAAGTCTTGAACCGCTAGGATCGGTTATCGCAGACTCTGGAAATCAAGTGCAACATTTTCTCAGCTGCACTATACTATGCATTTCGGTAGTGGGTAGCCCAAGAACCTGCGGCATAATCTAAGTAGCCGTCTTTGACTTCTGCAGAGATCTGATCTGTCGCTCCATCAAATTCAGTGAACGAAAGACATGTAAGGCATGCTCTGGCCATAAGGGTCTCAGAATCCGTTGGAACAAGAGAATGCTTCCATCCAATAGCAGCGGTCTCACTCTTCGCAAGAAGGAATTCTTTTGCGGTCTGGTGGATCAGATAGACCTTTCGATTTACTAGTCACAAAGAGCCCGCAGAGGTGTCTCACCGACGCTTCAACCTCGCTTCATCGTCAAGGTCAGGTTCAAGATCGTTGTAGGAGCGATGACGGTCTTCTATAGTCAGAGCTATGTTTATTTCCCTTAGTGTAAGAGGCCTGGTTACTCCAACAACGATAGAGAGCAATTTCCGTGCTTGTGGTCGATCCTCCTCTTCGATTTTTGTAAGAATCGCTTCGTATGCTTCATTAACTGTAGACGGAAGGTCGCTTATATTAACTGCCTCTCGGCGAGGCCCATGCGGGGCTCCCACTACTCTAGAGCGACGCCCCCTGGCCGGCTGGCCCCGTGTCGATTAGTCAGCATTGTGCCCACTGCGGGACTGCGGTCTCATCCTGGTAATTGATATTTGGTTATATAACCGTCGTAAACTCCCTTGTTATTTTATTTCTTCAGTTAAAAACTCAACAGTCAGAGTCAATCAAGACCGAGCCCGACACCGCCTCTTTTTGTATCAGGAATACACAACGAAGAGGTACGGCTCCCGTGCCGAAAGGCCCCATGGAATCCGCGCCAGATTACTCACTGACAAATCCAGTCCGCCTGACCGGCTCAATATGGGTCGGGAGTGCCAAACCGGATGACATTTCCTGGACTGTCGTGTACCGGCCGTTGCTGGATTGGATCAACCAAAATCAACCCCAGGCCTTCATCATCCGCTGCCAATTGCTGCTGCTTGACCCTAAAGGCAAATGGGATCCTATTCATACTGCAGTCCACGTTAACAATCACGAGGCTGCCAATGTACCTCAGTCGTCGCCAGCTCCGGCACGGCTCGGGGGGGAGCTACCGACCGCTTCCCCCACGACATGGACCGCCCGAATGCCCGGCATCTTGCACCTACCGGGCCTGGATATGTCCGAAATCGTCTGTGTGATCGTCAAAAGCCGCCTCGTCATTCGCTATCTGCTTCTCTGGGAGCACGGGTCGAAGAAAGGCTGGCCCGGCAAACCCCAGATTCCCTACGGGGTCAAGTATGAAGACCTCCGCACGAAGCTGCTGAAAAGCGAAACCCACAAGGCGGCGAAATCCTCGCTGGCCACAGCAGCCACGATTCCCAATTCTATCAGCCGTTACCTGAGCAATGAGATGCAAGCACGTAGCGCCGGGAGGCGGAGGAAGAAGGAGGAGAAGCACGAAGGGGAGCTCAAGAACTCGCATCTTGAAATAAATGTCAGGCTCGTCCTGACGGGTGTCTCGCACACTACCGATCCGCAGGAAGAGGTTGGGAAGTTCGATCCTCCTGTATATTTCGAGGGCACATTCGATGTGCTTGGGTACAGGGTTTATCCACTTCGGACATCGTTAGCCCAACTGATGCTAGGCCGCCGGAGTGAGCTTCTGCGGAGTAGCAGTGAGGTAAGAAGACTGAGAAAGGGGAGCAGAATGGAATCAGGCTCGAAAATGCGAAGTCGAGTCCTAAGTCCTGCAACATCGCCAAGGTAAGCAAATATCCTGGGCCATGAACGTACTAATAGAATGAGGCAAGTAAAATTTCCTATTTCTCTCAAATGAAAATAGAATCCCCAAATCATAACATCAGATTCAATCACAACGCCGAAAAACGTGTTCTCCTGAAATAGTGCACGGGTATGTGATATGCTAGTGGAAGCCATACCGTAGGTATTCGTATTTCAATACAATAGTCGTGCTTCCGTAAGTCATAATAACCATCATCAATCCGGATCTGCTATCATCACACATGAACCTGAAACCCATGCGAAGGAGGTATCTAGAAAAAAGCAAAATGAAGCTCATCAATTTGAGCCCACGTACATTGCCCCAAACCAAGCGCCAGTGGCTGCACGAATCGCCGAGACTAGAAAAGGACGTGCAATGCTAAGGGATGCAACATTTTAACCTCTGAATTCCGGTTTTCGTCCGCGATTGACCATAGGCGGTGGTCCGTCTGCATCGGGATACGGTAACCGCGGGCTCGGTCTTGACGCCCCCGGAATTGGTGTTTTCGGCGGGATAGGCGGTGGTAAGCCGGCCCCGGGTCGTTGTTCCTCCCCGCTTCTTCTCTGATCGTTGGACCTTCGCGGTGGCGGTGGCGGTAATGACTGCGGAGCGATGTGCGTCCCGCCGATGGGTGCTGGATGGTGCGGGAGGGTGTCGGGATGCGATTGAACGGGCTGGGGGTATTCGTCGGATGATATTACGGCAAACTTCCCGGAGTCGGCAGTTGGCGGTCGTGGGGGTAATGGGGGGTGGAACGGCGGAGGGGCAGAAAAGTTGATTGAGGGAGGTTGGGATTGATGTGGGGGAAGGGCGACATCTTCGGCAGGGAGCTCGATGGCGATGGGGTTGCTTGGTGGTGGGACCTCCGCGATAGCCCCAACTGGAGGGCGAAATGGTCCCCATTTGGAGAAGTTACTCCAGTCTTGGGGTTGCTGTTGATCTGGTCGCGCTATGCGCTCCCAGCGCTGCTTTGCGCGGTGGATGCGAGCCAGCTTCGCGGCGGCATCAAGATTCATCGATTGCACCTTGTCTTTCGCCAGATACATCCGGGTGTTTGTACTGATGTCGGCGAGTCGGTTCCACTCATTCATGCCGAATTCACCAACACCCACTTCGACGTTGAGGCGGTAGTAGTTTTCCACGTTGACGCCGCGACGTGCAAGGTGCTCTTTCAACACGTAGTGGTGAATGTCTTCGCACTCTTCGATCTTTTGCATCAGTCTTCGCCGCGCTTCGGCAAACTCCCCAATTGTCGGCCCCACGAAGCCCTCCCACCAGAGTTGTTGCTGCGAACTTGTCCCTGAAGGACGTTTGCCTGTTCCGATGGATACGAATAATCCGACTTCGCGGCCGGGCCATTCGTTGCAAACAGCTTCATCGAGAATTTGTGGGGCAGGGTTGTATTTGCCAACCCCGTCGTCGTGGAAGACGGATTGTCCGATCTGGATAGGCTTGAAAGCAAGGCCGATTGCAGAGGTCGCCCGACCGGCTTGCCAGATGGTGCAATCGAATTCCGGAGCTGGCTCCTTTCGAGAATCGTAGCTTCGGAGGAGACTAGTTGAACCGGATCGAGATTGTCCTCGGTAGACTGCTGTTACAGCGCTGAAAAAGAGCTGTTAGACAACCATTGGTCAGGATGAACGGATAAGTACTCACGTTTTCGTCCTGTTTTCTCTTCGATCATATAGAAGTGTGTTCGGGTTTCCCCATCTTGAGAATCCCCCAAGGCTATATCGCTGGGGCGAGGTGCCGATCTGACTGTATCGACTTGCATTGCTAAATGTCCGCTGAGGACCTGCGGATCCAGGCATCCTAACGTCCAGACTATCTCGGGTGGGTGATGGCGCGTCTGGCGCATCTTCATCGTCATTCCCTTCATCTGCGTATAGCGTATGGTCCCTCACGCACTCTCGGATCGCCTCCTCGAGTTTCGCGGCCTTGAACAAAGTGCTGCGGTACGGGATTCCGGCAATGGTCTTGTCGGTTTCGAAGACGCGCTTGGTCAACCGCACGTAGAGATCTTTGCAAGTCTCAATGTCCAGCCGTAGGCGACCCAACATCAACGCGATCAACCCGCCAGTCCCCGTTCCCGCAATCAGATCAAAATGATCGCATGGTTTGGGAATCTCGTGTCGCTTCGGAGCGCGGCCTTCGATTTCGACGAATGTCCGGTGCATCAGTTCTTGAAGGAGGATGAGCATAGAATATCCCCGTACGCCACCGCCATCTGCGAAGATATGTTAGTGTCAGGTCCGAGTTCAGACTATCGCAAGTTTGCGCTAACATACCTAATGACAATATTCGAAGCGGCGGGCCTTTTGTCGTGTCTTTTCTGCGGAGCCCGGAGGCCTCCATGTTTGGATGGAGAACCGAGTTCCCAGAGGAGCGATCGAATTTGGTTTGCGATACCGCCAATCCTGCAGCAGTACAGCCTGATAGGCGCAATATAAATGTCTCGCTCGCGTCGGAGTTGATGGAAGCGCTCGTGAGGTGAAACTGATCCTGAGTGCCCTTTCAACCAAAGCGCCTCTTAGGTATGTAGTATATCCAGGGAAAATCCAGGAATAATGTCGTTGCTTCGTCAGATCGGGCTATGGTCGCGAGGATTCCTTCTTCGGGTTTACCACGGATGTGATGATCAGCGCTTAGAGGTGACGTCCGTGTTTGCCCCACGTGCGAAGCGATAGTAAGGTAGATATAACGACTGGGAAGTCGGAAGGTCAAGGACTTAAGTGAAAAGCACACACAAGCGTATGTCAGATAGCATGGAGAAGTGAATGGAATAGGAAGAATAGGTAACGACGGATGGAATTCTATCAACCTTGGGCTGACAAGGCGAATATGACCAACATGCAGGCTACGGGAGAGAACTAGGAATCCTTGAAGAATAGCAGAGGAATCCTTGGAGAGCGTGAAGGCGAAAGTTGTACAGTTTCTAGGCAATGGTGGATGATTGGCAGCGGGATCTGCCCTGGTGACGTTTTCGTATTGTGGCTGTGCATGACTTGGTCTATCGTCACCTTCGCTTCGGCATTCTTTTCCGTATCGTCGTTGGATTCATGATCGGTACGGAGCAAAGCTGTGGCTTTCTTATATAGGTACAGCTGACAGGAGTAGAGTCCCCTTCGACTCTTCAAGGAACAGGAGCCGCGACCGAATGGATGGCCAACCAACTTGTGTATCACATCCTCTCCCAGTCTACCGATCGTGCATCTTTCAGTCACTATGCCGTACCGCTCTCCATCGTTTCTTATACCCGACGCTGTATAGTCCTTAAATCAAAATGCTCCATACTCAGAACCTTTTCATTAGACACAAAATCACGACCCTAACGTATCTAGAAACCCTTAATTGATACCCCCCCTCCATAACACCCCGCAATGCCAGATGCTCGCCCTGTCCCTGATGATATCGATTCTCGGCTTCCCCACAAGATATACCACACGACTGTATTGACAACGAAACCAAGCGATCATCATCAAGGTCCCACCTTGAACTTCATCTTCACCCCCATGCTCATCAGTTCCACGTCCAAATACTTCAACACCCCCGGCACCGCCAACACCCTCACGTCCGTCCCGCCCGTCATCAACGTCCCCTCCCCATCCTCCCACACCTCCGCCTTCGCGACCCGCCCCTCCACCTTCTTCGCACAGTACCGACACCGCACAATCTGCGTCCCCTTCCCCCCTCCTTGCCCCCATCCGTCGACCGTCGGACTGACCCCCAGGAAGTGCCCGCACGCCTTGCAGATCCACGCCTTGGTATAGTCGGAGCAGTTCAGCAGCCGGTCCTGCAGCAGGAACGCCGTCCCGTGTGCGAGGAGTGAGTCGCGCTCCATCTCGCCCACGCGGATCCCGCCGCCGCGCGCCCGCCCTTGGACCGGCTGGCCCGTGACTGGGTCGTTGATTCCCGTGGCGCGCACCTGGTATTTGTCGCTGACCATGTGCCGCAGGCGCTGGTAGTAGACCAGCCCGACGTAGATATCCGCGTGGAGCTCCTCGCCCGTGATGCCACTGTACATCGGTTCGTTGCCGTAGTAGTTGTAGCCCGCGGCGCGGAGCTGGTCACCGAAGTACTCCACGGCTCGGTCCTGCTCGTCGAATCGCCATGGGGTACTATCCTGCGCGAACCCGTGCAGCGCGCCTGCCTTGCCGGCTAAAGACTCCACGAACATGCCGATGGTCATGCGCGACGGGAAGGCGTGGGGGTTGATGATCACGTCCGGCTGCATCCCAGATTCGGAGAACGGGAGGTCGATGGCGGGGAACTTCTGGCTGCACACGCCCTTCTGCCCGTGGCGCGAGGAGAATTTGTCGCCGATGATGGGCGCGCGAGGGATGCGGATGGTGACGGATATCGCTTGCGGAGGGCCCTCGCCGGATTCGGGGAGGAGTACTTTCACCGCGTCGATGAAGCCGGATTCGCTCTCCTTGTACCGGTGGACCTCCGTCGTGTGGTCTCGGCTGCGATAGGTATTGGTCTCGGGGTCGTGGCTCACGGTGTACGTCGCGCAGAGAGCGTCGCCTTCGTGGATGAGGGCGCCGATCATCGGTAAGCCGTCCTCGTCAAGCGTAGTTCGCCAGGAGTTCAAGACCACGCCCTCAGGAGCGAATCCAAACACCTTATCGATCCGCTTCGTGTTGCCTTTCCCTTTGTTCTCCGCCAGGTCCACCTTCTTAGTCTTGTAAATCGTCCCATATCCGAACCCTCGCTCGTGTGCCGACTTGTTGATAATCATGGCGTCGTCCATGTCATATCCGGTGTAGGAGATCACCGCCACGACCGCATTCGTGCCATTGGGAAAGTTGTCGAAACCATACTCATTATGTAGCGGCGGACGGACAATCGGCGTTTGGCCCGTCTGGAGGAGGTACATCTTGTTATCTCCTCGATACCGGAGACTCGTGCTCGGCGTTCCCATGGTCTGCTTGCCCATCTGACACTGGTACATGTTACGGGGAGATTGGTTGAAGTCGGAAAAGGGTGTCATGTTCGCGACGATGGAGAGGACGTTGGTTGGGTCATACTCGACATGCGACGATTGGCCCGAAATCTCCGGTTCGGTGCAGGCGATGTTCATGTACGGCTGCTCGAAGGTGCCGATGTAGTCGAGGCCGTTCACAGGCAGGTACTTGACCGGTCGATACATCCGTTGCGGTTGCGACGAAATGTAGACGCCCGGATACTGGCCTCCTGTCGTATTCGGCACATAACCGATCTCGAGCTCCCGAGGGATATCATGCATTCCAGTGACCTTCCAATGTCGTAGCGAGTCGTGGACGGCCTTGGCTTGTTGGGGAGAACAGAAGCCAAGAATCTTCCCATCCATGAGGACAACGACGCTGTCCTCCAACGACGTGGATGAGGTACTCTTCAGGCCAAACTGTGCAATTAGTCCGGGAATATTGGACACGGGTAGGCTCTTGGTTGCGATCTTGCATTTATGGGCAAGATGATTGAGTAGCCCACAGGGCGAGCCGTCGGGAGTATGGATAGGGCAAAGGAACCCCCAACTCTCGGGCAAAAGTTTTCGAACCGTTGTGGTCTTCAATTCCGCGAAGAAGCTGCCACGATGCACCATTCGGAAATGGCTGATGAAGCGGTAGAAGTTGATCTTCTCGGCCACGATCGTGAAGCCCGAGGCTTGCTGTAAGTCCAGGCCGCTGGGGCTCGATAGATTCCCCGTTGAAAGGAAATAGTCGAGGAGACCGCCAAGATTCTCGGTCGTTTTGCGAACAATCTTGGGGAGGAAGTCCTTTCGAAAATCTTCGCTGGTGAACGGTGCGAAACCGTGCGACTGGCCCCATTCTCGTATCAGCGGTCGGAGCGAGTTGAGCCATTCTTCGAGCCGCTCTTTCAAAATCATCGAATATAGAAACCCGGGAAGGAGGACTTCCTGCATCGTCGCTCGATCGGGGTCATCGGCAGCGCACTCTCCACCAACGAACGCGTACAGCTTACGGACCATGAAGATCAGCAGCCGCAATTTGTCTCGGTTCTGTGATTCCGTCACGTTCAAACTGCCGAGATGCGGTAATACGATCCTTCTCAGGAACTCTATTCCGGCGGCATCATCGTCGACGTCTTCCGGCAGCTGGAGGATGACCTTGAACCGACTCCCCAGAAACGCTCGGGCTTGGTGCTTTCCTTGCAGTTCGTACGCTTTGTAGGCTCGGACCAAGAATTCGGCTCGATCCAGTACGAATTGCTTGTCCTCGAGCCCCTTTGATCCGGCCGGTCCAACGACCCCCTCGAAGATCTCGCGATCGTTCGTATCCACCAGGGCATTCATGACCATCATCACTGGCACCAGATATTCGCTCTTTCGCCATGAAAATCGCATCATGACGTTACCATCGCTGAGGAAATGCAGCACGTTCGTGACGCTGGTTTGGTCGGGTCGCGTGGACCGAATCTGGATGCCGTGATCCGTATACAAGAGTCCTCGATTCTTGAACGATGGCCGGGTAATCGCCATCGGATAATTCCTCCGATTCTGAATCAGCAATCGGATCATTCTTTCGTTGCCGTTGACGATGAAGTATCCTCCTAGCTCTTCCGTCTCCTCCTTGGCCTGGACGAGCTCAGCGGGACCGAACCCATCCAAATGGCACTTCTTCGTCCGCAGCATGATCGGCAAGCTGCCCAGGTCGCGCGTGACCTCTTCCCAGTCCCCGTCATTGACCCTATACTGCAATCGTGCGCGTAATCTGCCTTTGTATGTGGCGTGCCGCTGTCGACATTCGGACGGGAGGATTTCTCGGCGGGGTGACGTCTTGTTGGTCGGTGGGAGTTGCGGCTTCTCCAGAAAGACCTCGCCGATGCGGACATGGAGATGGTTGCGGCGTAGAACCTGGTCCAGGGGCCCGTCGACGAACACCTTGGTGCCAATATCGGCGACGGCGTGCTCGAGGAGGCCGTGTTCCTCGAACGCGGCATTGAAGGAATCGACGTGGGGAGCAATGGCTTCCGCGAGGCTGGGATAGGCGGTCTTCTCTGGTGGACTGCGGAAGAGCTTCTCACGCTTGACAGTATCGAAGTTCGTGGTCCATTTCGAAGATGGTTTCGGGCGTGCTGTTACCGTCATCTGCTTTCCGTTGGCAGAGGGCGCCATGGTTGGCTGCGGGGAGTGGTAGCGAAGCCGGGGAGAGTCAATATCTGATTCTAGCACTGGAACTGTATTTCCGTGCGCTCATGTCATTTCATTTCATGGTAAATATAGGCTTGGGAATTGCTTGGACACTGGTTTCAATTGGTGGGAGACATGGGAGGATCTCCATGCACCGAAAGATTTTCCTGAGATTTCTGTTGTTCAATCTGATTATCGATAAGATTTGTATGCCTTGCAGCCTCAGGCGTCAACACTCCCTGTCGCAACTCGCAACTCGCAACTCGCAACCCACTTCTCGTTCTGGCCCATGTCAGGATCTTATGTCATCATCATCTTCCCCTCCTAGCTCCCATAGCTCCGAACTCCAGTGCTACGCAGGCTGTAGCCAAGTGAATCATCATGCCTTAGCCACTTAACAGTCGATGGAGGAGGGTATGTAGGCCGATATACGCAAGAGGTGAGATGAGATATTTTCTCGAGAGAATAAGGAAGTGTCCAATTTGAATAACCAGCCTGAGGGATGGATATGGGACTACTTCTACTTACCTTCTACATATGATGCTTCAATCGATCCGATCCTCCAGTCCATATCATTGGGCCGTTGGCGCCCGCAGAGACAGCCCACCTACATTTCGACCAAAGTCATCCCCCGCTCCACCGCCCACCACATCCACGCTCTCTCCTGCCTTACCATGTCTCATCGCCTCGATTATCTCTCAGGATCGCTCCGTGCCGCAAACCATCGCCCAAATCACTAGATCCACCGTGCTTCCCACGCCTCTCGCGCTCCATTTGGCCGCAGGCCGCCATCCCGTATTTCAAGCGCCCACCTTCCCCCCCATTTGCGCCGTTTGCGGAACCAGCACGTCTCAGCCTCCCGATTTCCCCATTGTGCAGTAAGCGCCCACTGGGCTGGGAGTCCGGGACCGAACCCTCAAGCCTCCGCACGGAACCCAGTGACCGACACAAGGACGGGCCCGCCGCTGGTTGTCCAGTTGACCTCATCTCTTGTTACAAACCGCCAGGCACCGACGTTCCGTCGCATTTCACCGTTGATCGTACAAGCCTGGACATTTGCTGCGCGTGCCGTGTTTTCGTGCGACCCGTCATCCGCCTCGCCTTTTCTGTGTACGAACCATTTTTTTGCGTGGGGAGCGAAAAGGAAAAAGAAAGTCAAAAATACTTGGATGGAGGAAAGAGGGTTCCGAAGCTTTTGACTGGGGAGAAGCTCAGACAAAGCAACCTGCAGTCTTGCACGCACGAACAAACGCGGGGGATCCTGGGCATTTTTGGACCACACGCCGCTTTTTCTTTTCTGCACATCCCATCTTTCTGGCGGTGCGGGAAACGATTATATCACCAGGTCTTTGTTTTCATCGGCCTATTGCCCTCTCACTCTCTAGCGGGTTATCTATCGAGTGCGGGAAGAATAGAGGCTCGGCCGGTCCACAGGCCTAGCACGTAGCGATTATGGCCGGCTTTTTCAGGCGCATTTACGATTGGTTGCTGCGCATGTTCTGGTAAGTCCGCATATCCTTGACCGATGCGAGCCATCACGCACGGCGGAGGATATTGCCTCTGTTCGCCTTGCGACCGGCGGCACATATCGACTGCCTCGCGTGTACGGATGGATCGAGAGGTCACCCAGGCGACGCGATATGACGGTGTAACTGACCGCATGCGTGCGCATCCACAGGGCGACGGAGATGGATATAACCATGATCGGCCTGCAAAACGCGGGGAAGACGTCCTTGTTGCGAGTGCTCGCGGTACGTATTTGGAATTGATTTCGTCCACCCGCCAACTTCGCCACGTTGCTTGTGCTAGCGCTGATGCCTTATTGCAGGGCGGAGAGTTCACGATCGAGTAAGTCGCTTCGCTGGGATCACCGCCTATGTGTATTGCGCTGGATGCAAGTGGGCTGTCGCTAGATAGCCCCTAGCCGATCCACTTGAATGATCGTTCGTAAGGAGGGCCGCTGACGATCTGAAAGCTCCATACCCACCGTGGGGTTTAACATGAAACGGGTTCAGAAAGGCCATGTAACACTGAAATGGTGAGTCCGCTAACTCCATCGACGAGGTGGTCCAGGCCTGGATATACCCTCTCGTGTGCTATTCGAGGCGGTCGGATCTGACATGAGCGTAGCTGGGACCTGGGAGGCCAGCCTCGATTCCGAACCATGTGGGAGCGATATTGTCGAGGGGTGAATGCAATCGTGTAAGTGCCGGTCCATAGCCTTCGGATGAAGGTGTTCGAAGCTTAACGTTTGGAAAGATTCATCGTCGACTCGGCCGATCGCGCAGCCTTGCCAGTCGCCAAGGAAGAACTCCAGCTGTTGTTGGAGAAACCCACGCTCGACGGCATACCGCTACTCGTCCTTGGCAACAAATCCGATCTGCTCGACCATATGAGCGTGGATGAGTTGATTGCGGCCCTGGACCTCAAGACCATCTCGCATCGAGAGGTGAGCTGCTACGGCATTAGCGCCCTAGAGGAGACGAACTTGGATCACGTACTCAACTGGCTGATTGCTCGAGCAAGCCATTGAACGATTCACCCCGCCTTGAAATTCACCAAGACAGCGTCGGTCAGGCGACACTACAATGATGTTACGAGCGCAAGCGACGATGATCCGGATACGATACGATGGCTTGCTTCATGTGCTCGACGCACTTCTTCTCTTCACCTTTTCGCTTCATGACTGACGAACATTTCGAGGAAGCCGGCTTTTGGAGAAAATAAGAGTTGAACATGGCTAGCGATGGCCGCATTCTATAAACTTTGGATAAGCTTCGCGGCGATGTTTCGAGTTTCTGTCTCAGACCGACTTAACGGCGATGAGACGATGAAACCACCTAGCATCTTTGAGCGGGATCCTGAGTTATAGCATTCTAATTAGTGTCTCCTTTGTTAGTGGTATATAGCGAATTAACCGACTCCGATGTGGTCAGACGATAATCCAGTGCTTGTGTCGCCAGACCACCACAAAGGACGCCCTGGGGTCGCCCCAAAACGGCGCCCGCCATGCGCTGTCGTTTTGCGGAGGGTAACGATGGTATGCCCCTCCATAGGCCGCGAGGGTTCGACGGCACTCTGCGCACCACCACATCGCGACTAACACAGGATTCCAACGAAGTTCCGACACGACGATTGAAAGCGATGAGAGAAAATTGAAAGAAAGAAAACCAACACGAAACGGGGCAGACGCAGAGGAATGCGCAGAAATTATTCAGAGCTGTCCGCTGTTGATGCCCCCCGGTCGTTTCCTGCATGGACAACTCATCATATTACCAGGATGTTCTGGCCAATCAGACGTCGGGGCCAGGGGATGACCTGCATGGCTCCGATCGGATCTGGTCTGGTCGGTCCGCCGTTGCAGTTGGGTTCCGTCTCGAAAGGCCATTATCACGGGAGGGGATGATGAAAATATTGCTGAACACGGAGCAGAAAGAGTTGCTATATTAGTACAAATAGGCAAGGTACGTAGGCGTACAGGCCGGTACAGTACTCCGTAATGCGGGAACATTGGATCCTTCATACGAGGATATACTCAGATGCAGGGCCACAGTGAGACGGGAGCCACCAAATCCTTCGAATTGAAGATCATAAGCGCTCCATTCAAGATAGATATAGGTCCAACGATCCGCAGTAAGCTCAACGAAGAGAAAATTATTCGGCGAATATCTACGATGACTCTGGCATAACGTCCATTGATTCTAAGGTTAGTCAGAGCCAGACACTAAGCGCATCGCCCACTCAACGCGGGCAGAGGCAAAGTCCTTCCAAATCATGTTACACAGCCATAATCATTCCAGCAGGCCGACTCGATGTGGAAAATGCAAGATTAGCGTGCATAAGTAGGCTACCTTGCTGTTTCGCTGCAATTCGATCGGACGTCGCTCAAGACTACTACGAAAGTTACACAGAAATCCAGACTACTCGAGAGTGCAAGGAGTGGAGGTATATTATGAACACAGGGAACCGAGATTCGACCGATTCCGGCAGGCCATTGTGCAATCAACCAAGCGAAGGAAACAGAAGGAGCATACCCCGTGTCTCTAAAATATGGCGACTGAGATGTAAACGTCGCAGGGTATCTTTCTCTTGTTGTCTCTCTTAGCGCCGGGAAGGACGGGATGACATACTATGTATATCAAGGCTTAGAGAAGCGAGATCGTCGATCTTATCTGAACTCTGGTATGCCCATAATAGTTTGTCATGATACGAGACAGAAGCTGTGAGATTCTTGTAAGATCAGAGACCGATTAGGACTTGGTGAGGACCGTGAGGTGCTATGTAAGTTAGTCATGCTGCCCTGCACGTGCACCAGCCTATCGGCTCCACTGCGGCTTGCGCATTCCGTCCCCAGCCTTGAACTCGTCATCGTTCCACCGACTCAGCCACAAAAAAGCTGGGCGGTCCGATGGATCTAACTACCTAAAAACAGGAAGCACGCCCTCAGTGCTTTTGGTAGAACCACCTCTCCATTATAATATCGCGTCTAGCTTTGTACTTTTATACCGAATTCTCTCATTTCCATCAATTCCCCAGGCGATAGCTTCCATCTTCCTTGGGAACTTGGCCATCATCCTTCTTGATTGCCTGTGTTTCAGTAGCTATACACAAACAGTTCCGACCACGACCATGCCGGTCCTAGAGTCACGAGCGTACGTCTTTCCAAGATTTTCCCGCCATGATCATAGCCCAGACAGAAGAGGATCTCTTTGTCGAACTTCCACGATGCGGCGGAGTCGTCATGGATCACGTCTTTGAACCCGGAATGCTAACGCCCAGCGCAGTCGTTGCTACTATTCAGGCGGGGTCCGCTACTGCGAACGGACCAACGCATGGAACAGCTGGGTCCGCTGGTTATTCCTCGGACTCATCATTGGCGGATTTCTCCTCCTCTTCGTCCTCTGCTCGTACGTCCCCCCCTTCCTCGTCTCCCCCAGCGGAGCACCTGGACCGAAACAACCCCTCAGCTACTGCAAACCAACTAACATTCTCCAGCTGCGTCTCCGCCCGCCGTCGCCGCCGCGCCGGCCAGATGCCCTTCCGCGGCACCGGCTGGGCCGTCCCCAACCAAGGCCAATACCAACATCAACACCCTCCGCCGCAGAACAACGCCGTCTACTACTCGCAACCCGCGCCGCCGTACAGCCCCCCTCCGCAGGGCGGATACTACGGGAACCAGGGCCAGCAGCAAGGCTACGAGATGAACAACCAGTCGTCGCAGCCGGCGTATCCGACGCAGTCGTACGCGCAGGACGGCGGGAATATGTATCAACCGCCGCCGGGGCCGCCGCCGGGGAAGGATGGGGTGGTGAGATAGGTGGTGGTGAAGGTGGTTCGGAATGGGGTCATGCGCAACTTGTGGACTTGGGCTCGGGCAGGGAGAAAATCGACATGCTCTTGAAGTCTTGAGGCTTTGAGCAGAGAAATTTGCAATGAGCTTGGGCAGGCGGCGTTCTTCGGCATATCCATACAGTAGGAATTTGGAAATGACATGCGGACGTCATCCGCAAATGGCTAGGTTGAGTGGAATTCTGTCACGAACCTAGTCGATCGGCTTTAATATCTACATAGTTATACTATCATAATTAGCGTGTCCATGCACCTGTCTACCTCTGTTACGGCACGGTAGCTGGATGCACACAACATACACGTAGCCAAAGGTATTCTAGATTAAGCTGAAGAATAGAACAAGAAGGGGAAACCTTTCTTGTTTCCATCGAAGAGGGTTGGACTCTGATTCAACCCTTGACCTAACCAGGCTTAGGCTCCCAGCCTTAGCCAACCAAGGGTTTCAACCCATAACAACCTCTGCGCCAACGACCGAGCGACGGGCCAGCTCCCCAACCACAACGAGTGATATCTTCGGACAGTGAGCTGCGCGAATATCCACATCGCACGACCTTTCCAACCGCGATGTTCACTCGAATCGGATATTTGCTCTCCATTCCTAAATCCTCCGTGGGTTTTCCCCAATCCAGCCGCGGTCAGGAGATATCACGGGTTTAACGCCCTATCAGTGGCTATCACAGCCTGTCCCCTGACGCCCGAGGGCTAACGGGAGTCGGGAATAACATGTCCCCACCGCCGTCCTTTTCCTATGCCGACGCAAGCCTTCCGGACAGCCGATCTAGTCGTCTTATCTGTCGATTCGACGAAATTGATTTGAACATAAACATCTGCACATACGGATGGTTCGGTTGTGGTCTGGGAAAATTGCAAAATCTCCAATGGTGACGCCGTCACGTTGGGAAGAAATTTTGATACGGGTGGAATATCAGTCCTCGCTGAGGCACGGGATACGAAAGAGGGGGATTTCAGCGTCCGAATGGCGGGATTCATTCGATACGGATATTTTTGTGCGAGCAAGTCGGTACGCAGGTTGCACTCCAAAAGAGCAGGACGCCAAAGACATTCCCGCGAAAATCACACGGAACGGATACATCGATCACAATTACCGACATATTTAAAGGAGATGGATCAGAGCATCGTGGACAAGCAACGAATCGATTCCCAATCCCCGAAGAATTAGCACAAATATGTGCGATGGTATCTAGGTCATGAAGCGTCCCACGCTCGAGACCATCGGACCCAACGCGGGCGTGCGCAGTCCCCTATCGTTTCCCATTCCCGGATCATGTCACATCACAGTTACAATCTTACCCCCCCCGACGTCTCTCACCTAGAGCGCGGCCCTCATCCCATTGGCGTGGCCATTGGCACCGTTGGCATGCCCGTTCCCGACAATTTCGTTCAACTCATGCAGAATTTTCTTCCCCTCGTCGAACGGATCGTACATCCTCTGCTGCACATACTCGCGCAGCTCCGCATCGGACAGATTCCGCAAGTTCAATTCCCGATCGACGCTGTTCTTCTGCGCCGCGCGGATGACGCCGATGGCGACCTCGACGCTCACCTCACGGATACGTCGGATATCTGGATACAGCCAGCCGTCGGCGCGCTCCTGCGCGTTGAGCGAGATGGACAGCGACTCGGCGGAAGCGTAGATCATGTCCTGGGTGATGTTGACGGAGCGGCAGAGGATCGCGCCGAGCCCGATGCCCGGGAACACATACATGTTGTTCCCCTGGCCCGGGGTGAGCGACTGGCCATCCCACTCCAGCGACGGGAACGGGGAGCCGCTGGCGAAGATGCATTTACCGTTGGTGCCGGCGACGGCTTCCTCGAAGGTGCACTCGGACTTGGAGGACGGGTTGGAGAGGGGGAAGATGATGGGGTGCTCGTTCAGCTTGGCCATCTTGCCGAGGATTTCCGCGTTGAAGGCGCCGCCGATGGTGGAGAGGCCCATGAGGATGGTCGGGCGGACGTAGTCGATAAGGCGGGCGAGCGACTGGATCTGCTTGCCGCTGTTGTCGGTTCGCTGGAAGTACACCTTGTGATCGGCGAGCTTGTCACCGCGGTCCGAGGTCACGAGCCCCTGGACGATATTAGGATCGGTACAGCCCCGAAACGCATGGAAATGGGCGATTGCTTACATTTGAGTCGACAAACCAGAACTTCTGGCGAGCTTCGTCCTCGGTCAGGCCCTCCTTCATGAAGAACTCGACGATTTGCTTCGCGACTCCGACACCGGCGGAACCGGCGCCGAGGAACACGGCACGGTGGTCCCGAATAGGAATTCCTGCCGCCTTGACCGCGTTGATGAAACCACCCACGATGACGGCGCCAGTTCCCTGCACGTCGTCATTGAACATGGCATAGGTGTCCTTATACCGTTCAAGAGAGGGGAAGGGGTTCTTCCAGTCCTCGAATTGGATCACGATGCTGCATTCGGAGATTAGCAATCGGGACGGTGAGAGACCACATGCACTCGGACTTACCCAGGCCATCTCTCGGTCAACGCCGCCATGAGCTCATCCAGGAACTCCCTCTCCTCTTCCGGAGTGACCTTCGGTATCCGGCTACCCATATATAGCGGATCTTCCCTCAATGCCTTATTCCCCGTCCCGAGATCCACCGTCAACGGCAGAGTGGCCTCGGGTCGAATGCCCGCGCACGCCGTGTACAGGGCGAGCTTGCCGACCGGAATCCCCATCCCGTTGATTCCGAGGTCACCCAGGCCCAAGATCCGTGATCCGTCCGTCACGACGGTGATCTCGACGTTATGCGGCCAATTCTGGACGATGCCGTGGAGGTTGCCTTTGTCCGAGTGGGAGAGGTACATGCCTTCCGGCTGGGTGTAGAGTTCTGACCATCGCTGGCAGGCCTCGCCGACGGTGGGGGTGTAGATGAGAGGGGTGAGTTCCTGGAAGACGAGCAGAAGTCAGCTGGCTGCGGCCGAAGCCATTGATGGGAAGAGAATGTACCTTGACGTTTTGTGAGAGGAGGCGGTAGAAGAGGTGGACGTTGGTGGCGCGGAGGTGGACGAGGTATTGGTATTTCTCAATGGGCGTCTGCTTGAGTTCGAGGATTTTGAGACCTAGTCGTGGTTTAGCTGACGTCCTCGACGAACGGCCCGATGATAGCCTATTCGGAGGTTGGTGGACTTACATCGTTGCGCCTGTGTCTCGAAGGTCTCGACGGTAGGAGGCACCAGACCGTAGGTCCGAATGTATTTTCGGACTTCTAGAGGATATGAGGTGTCGTAATCACCGCCCCTAAGTTGTTGTCAGCGTACACGGTCTGCTGCGGTGGTGACGGACGTCTCCTACGTTGTGGTAAGATGTCTTGAGCCGACGACATGTGGATTATGCTTCACATTCGCGGGTGGATGGGAGTCTCCGTAAGCCATGGCGTAGGTGTCTGAGTAGGCGTCGGCGTAGTACTGTCTGACAAAGGTAGAAGCGAAAGGAGGAGTGGCAATTAACAAAGTAGGATGAGTCGGAGGGGACCTGAGGGAGCGAGCGGCTTTTGAGCAAATGGCGCGCATTGACAATTTCCTGGTGGAAGGCAAGGCCGAACTAATGCGGAGGGGGGGTATATCTTCTTCCTCAAACTTAGCAGATGAAGCGGGAAGCCAAAAGCGGAGGGAATTCCGAAGGCAGCAAGTAGCAGCACGGAAGTATTAGCAAATGAAAGGCGAACTGAATGCTTCACATATGGGGTCCATGGAAACCACGAGGGTTGTTAGTGACTCGTCGTTGAAAGTCAAACCACAAGTCCCCGATCCAGTCCGAGTCCGAGCAATGTCACGGCAACAAAACAACCATGAGCCATCAACGATTAACCCACGGACGGGATGGGGGGAGGGGGATGGGTTAATGAGGAGAGGGATGGGGATCCGAAAGGGTCTTTTTGGAGACGTGACATGACTGGGACCAGGCGGACGACGGTGTGTGGGGTGGCTCACCGCAAAATGACCCCGACAACAGGACCCCGACGGATGGGATGGTCCTACGATGAATCCCACCAGCTAATACATGCTACAGGAACGCTTTCACGGGGCGAATTGCTGGATCGACGCAGAGTGATGGCTTGCGCTTTATCGTGACCAGGACGCAGCTGTACGTATCGCATCACTCACGTAATAGTCATGCAGGAGAGAGGGAGGATAAAAGGATTTCACATGCATGCGACAGCAAACCAGCACCTACGTATTTTTCCCTCATTCCACGATCACGATGATGACTCTTATCCCCTGTTTCAATCTGATCCGACCATATTATTTTTTTCTCGAAAAAGTTGAGTGGAGTTATGGGTTGATGGGCTGAACAGGGGAGGGTTAGTTGGGTTCCGATTGATGTGCACAGTGCATCGGACATGGCTAGGCCAGGGTGCCCCCCGGCCCCGTGGACTCGCAGGGGTTCGCTTCACAGAGTCAAGAATCAAGTCTCAACTCTCAACTCTCAAACCGCAACGAGTCAAAGGTGTTAATTACTGGTGTCAGAGTGGGCTCATGTACAGGTGCCGGTTTTGAGACTATCGCGTGCTTTCTCCTTTTTCCTTTTCCCTTTTCGCAGAACGACTCGCTTCGTAGAATTTACCCTTTTGGGGACTACTAATTCCGCATTCGCCGGATCGGCTTGGTCGGTGATCCTCCTGTCCTTCTTCGCTTCCCTCGCTTGCTTTCCCGAGTCCCGACACGCCATTATTGCCCCTGCTAAGTTTCAGGTACCCAGTATTAGTGAGTAACGGTGTCCGGTAGTCAGTAAACAGCCTGGAGGACTGGGTCGAGTTGCATGCATCTCGGGTCCCTGCGAAATCTTCGTCTCACCACCCTCACCACCCTCACCATCTCAACCTTGGGGGTTCACGATATCGATATCGATATCGTTGCTCGGTGCCTAGGGACTGCAATATCTCCCCAATCCTGTCTATCGAATCTCTTGTCATCCCGACTGCCATCCATCCGGATTCCGGACATTCTCGCGCCCACTCTAGAACGAATGAACGATCCATGGTACACGATGTGACCGTGGTTCGCTGGATGCATGTGCCGGTGTGGATTCCCACCCGGCGTGCATGTTCGCAATTCATCTGTGTGATCAAACCTGCTTCCTATTTCTCCCGAAGCCCCCCGATCGCTCACCCTGCCGTCTCCGCATCATCATCTGCCGCCAATTTACAGAATTACGGGTCGACTCGCCGACCACGAAAAGGCTCCACGAAAAGCCAAGCCGCATGGCGGTTGAATGCTAGCAATGCATGCTCCGCATTTCGACTCATTCGATGGAGCACTCTCGCGCTCGAAAATCTGGGGTAATTAGACGATGGTTTCGGCAACACCTTGATTGCATGCAGCTTTCATATGGAGCTCCGAGCGGCTGGGGCGCCGCCCAGATCGGTAGGGAGCTGCGCTGTTGGGCATTCGACGGGATGGACAGAACTTTGACTTTGATGATTGCGAATCGAGGCGCTCCGAAAGGTTTTGCAGGTGCATCCGTAAGTCCGTTAGGCATGCCAATGAATCGTCGGGGTCGCAATTCGCAACATTGGATTACCAATTCATTCAATTGTCCGACGGAGCAGGAATCACTTTGGACGCAAACCGCTCCGTTGTTGAGCGCCTCTGTTACGACCGTACGAGTCACGGTAAGCTGCGTGTACATTCCGTTGTGCCAGGGTTAGCTTGCGCACAGAAGATCTGGAAATAGGACCTGGTTAAGGAGGTACCATCTTAGATGGATTCGAAAATCGATGGTTGGAATGAATTTGGACTTCCTTTGAATAGAATCACTACACTTTACCAGTTCCCAGCACAACAGGTAAACCACAGCGGTTCGATAGAAACATCAAGCTTCGTGATGAGCGTGTGCAGTGGACGGATGCGATGGCATCTGCTGTTGCCCATTCAGGAACATGTAGATCGCCCGAATCCTTACGTCACCGCCAACGGAGGAAACTCATTCGTCAGAGACCGGATTTCCTTGGAACATGAAGCTTCACACTGAGCTTCTTCCAACCGCATATCTTCACAACATGTCTTTCGCACACGTCCTCTAGGTCGCCTTTCGATCTCCGGACTGTCCATTACTGCATCAGTCCGAAACCTCGCCGTGGTCATGTCTTCATGTTTCGGCTTCCGCAGGTCGACCGCCCAGGATCGGGAGCCTTTGCTCCCCCAGTACCACGATGACACCCAGCGCCAACATGAGCTGCACAAGAAACTGCATTCCTATCAGATTCTCCGAGCCCTCCGCAAAGGTTTCATGCCGTCGAACGAGCAATTGATCGTCAATCTGCGCACCTTGCTAGCTGCAGATGTTTTGAACCCGCAGTCGCAAGATCTGAGCCAATCCGGCCGGCTCCTCATTCAGCGAACCAAAAGATTGCTGCAGCAGTTCATGGACCTCTTGCAGCACAAGAACTCCGAGGACCAGATCCAAGACTTTCTTTGGTTCCTTCCGAAAGCGAATTTGTCGTTGGATGCCGGCGATATATCTCGCCAAGCCTCCACGGCACGTGCAAGGGCGGATACAGCTGCAGGTATACGTTAACGACCATCCCTCAGGGCGCCTAATTGGCACCGTATTAATCCGAACTGCAGCATACCAAAGCCTCCACACCGTCGGCTCCCTTCTCCTCACCAATTCCGACTTCCGGATCTTCGTCTCTGATCTGACCACGGTCGGTCGCGAGGTGTTCAGGGATACGGCGTTTTCGCTATCAGGGGTTGCGGAAGAAGCAGGAAGACGGCTAGATCCGCCGAAAGATGAGCAAGATGCTCTAAAATTCCCCGGGGAAGATGCAAGACACAGCCCTTCCGGCGACGACGTCACCAGAGAAGTTGCCGAGGTATCTCACGAGGTCCAGACCGGCGCCGTTCATGTCGTCCAAGAGGCTAAGGACAGTCTGGCCGACAAACTGCACGGCGGCGAAAAAGACACGCTTGTACATCGGTTGAAGCAAGCTGTCGCTAGTTTGAGGAAGAGGCCCGATTACGATGATTCCGTCTCCACAATTGCGATGTTGCTCAAACGGTACGTGCTGGTGTACACGCGTGCCCTGGAGGACACGGTAAGCACGGCGGAAAGTGACGTCCACGTCAATTCCGAGATGGAACTTGCCATGAAAAACTTCTGGAGCTTCCTGATCTCGTTTGGCGACCGGCATGAATGGCAGAAACTCGAGGAGAAAGCCAAACATGTGATCGATCAAACCAAACATGACCCTGAGTTCGAGGGTTTACTGGTTGATGTCGGGAATTCCCTCGAGGGTCTGTTAAAGGATCCGGAATTCTTTGACCACATCGAAGAAAGATTCCAAGAGCTACGGGTAAAATCTGAGAAAGCTGGTAAGCAGTCGAGCCTTCGTCAAGAAGTCGAGGAGCTGTTGCACCAAATCTCTATCACGTTCCAGAGCGTCGTTCGCGACGACGACATTTCCAAGCTACTCCAGACTGCACTGTCCGTGGTCCATCTCTTTTCCCCGCAGGGGGAGTATGTCAATGACGCTCTGCTTTCCGATTCCCTGTCTGTCTTTATCCCTCTCGTCATCCAAGCCGTTCAATATGTCCCCATTCCACGACTTGAAGTATCTACCCCTGAAATCGACCTTCTCCTTGAGAACCTCATCCTCGAGCCCGGCAAAACCATCAACCACACTTCCTTCCTGCCCTACAAACTCGATCTCAACACCGTCAACAACGTCACCGTCCGCGCCGCCCATGTGCACACCGTATCCACCGTCACCACCAGCATCACAGTGACCCTCTCCGGCCTAACCCTCTGCGCCTCGGAGCTCGGCTTCTGGTTCCGCCTCCACAAATTCCCCCTCTTTCTCACCTCCTCCGGCCTCGCCAACTTCGCCCTCGACAACCGCGGCCTCGACCTCTCCTTCACCATCGACATACCCCGCGGCCCCGGCCTCTCCCGCCCCGATTCCATAGCACGCCTCCGCGCTGCCCGCGCGCACGTCCATCAACTCGACTACTCCCTTAAGCAATCAAAACTCTCACCCCTCCTGTGGCTGCTGAAGCCCATCCTGCGCCCGCTTCTGAAGAAGACGCTGGAGTGGCGGATCGCGAACGCGGTAGCGGACGGCCTTCGCGCTCTGGATCGGGAGTTCGTGTTTGCGAGGGAGCGGCTGAGGGCGACGAGGGTTGCGGAGCCGAGGGATTTGGTGACGTTCTTGAGGGCAGTGGCGGCGCGGTGGACGCCGGAGGAGGATCCGGAGGTCTATACGAGAGTGGGGGTGGATGAGCCGGGAGCAGGTGTGTTTAGGGGTCGGTATGCGCCGGGGAGCTTGGTGAAGCTTTGGAAGGAGGAGGCAGGGGAGGCGGCGGTTAAGGTGGAGGAATGGGATCGTGGTGGGTGGCGGAATTCTGTTTTCGATGTCCACGGCGTTACGATGGGTTGAGCGTGTAACAGGACTTTCATGGTCAAATTGTGTATTGTGGTATTGAACTCAAAGTTGTTTAGTCGACGTACTAGCATACATAGGTACATATAGGCAACATCGGAACTGGGGAGACTTATTCGAATATTCGGAAATAATATGTAGATACGAATCGAAACGAGAAAACCCATCTATGATGGGTCAAGGCATAAAAGTTACTTTAAAGTATCCAGTATTCCCTGAATCTTATGTCGCATAGACTTAATATAGTACGGCTCTTGATGTATATCTCCCCATTTTTCGTTTATATGCCTTTTTGCAGCAGGATAGGCCTTGAGAACTTTTATTGTACACATGATCTCAATAGACCAATTCGTCAGCAGTCCCTCTTCTTGATGCTAAGTCTTCCACCAAAACTTCCGTCAACCCTGACACTCCTCAGACCGAGGAGATTACTGAGTTCCCATATGACATTGCCTTCTGCGTTCTGAAGCATCCTCCAGGGGCCGACTATGGAGTATGGCTGAGGTAGGCGATACGAGAAATCAAGCCGTCCGTCATGTTCAAGAAATACACCTCGGGTAATAGAAATTAAGTAGGCCCTCTCAATAATGCCTACTCAATTGCACTGCTCCAACAGCCAATTGAAGGAAGCTTCTGTTCCCAATGCAGCTTGGGAGTACCGGCGATGAGAATCCGCGGGGATGCCAGTGGAATAAGCACCAGCAATAAATTAATAGTGCAACCTCACCGTCATCCTTCTCGCGTCGCTTAGTTGTTTTGGGCCACGATCTATGATTTCACTTCTTAAAAGGAGAGGATAGCTCGTACACCATTTTATCGACTGTCCTGTCTCGACTTCAGCATTGTAGGGAGAAAAGCATCTGATATTCATAACTGAACTGAATTCTGTACTTCCGCGGCGAGTAATGGTATCCCACCAGTGTAGTGGTGGACGCCTTTAAGCACAACTAAGCCGGAGACCTGATGAAGGGCAACAGTCTCCACCAAACATCCGTTTCCAAGATGGATCCTGATCTGGAAGGAGCTCGCATGGTGCAGCGACCCCTGGTCGTCCCAGCCCACTGGAGCCAGCTTGCCGGGCGCTTTCCCTGCCGATCAAGGGGTGGGGGCACGGCTAAATCCCGGAGATAGCACGCTAGCAGGACTTTAATTGAACTTCATCCCGTCCCATCTTCATCGTGATTGTAGATTTCTAGACAATGCTCGCTTCAACGCGTTGGTTATTCCCAAACTTACTAGCGTGGCTGGTGAGGCGAAGCAGGATGACTTGACATACTCCCATCTCAAGTCTCAGCGTTGTCTCGCAGCAGGAGAACCACCTCGGGACTCGCGCATCGTCTGGCTCTCAGGAGACAGTGCTCCATCGTAGCCTATGAGGTTTGTCCGCGGTAGGTGTTATAAGAAGTACGGCGAGACGCCAACGTTTTCATATATGTTGTATGTCATATGGTGTTTGTCGTTCTCGTTGCCTTAAGTCGTCGTCGCCCTGAGCTCTACGGACCCGCAATAAAGCTACCTTTCATGCGTGTTTGCGATGATTTCATACGATTCTTGACGAGGGGCTCCGGCACGTTCCATTTCGAAACGGGATGCATCCAGGTGGTTCCTAAATGCCGTTGTTTGCCTCCAACGTCTCTTTGTCCCGATCAATGCATGCTCCTTGTGGTCTCCTATCCAACCAAGGGAGAAGCAGCTGGCAGCGAGGTTGGGTTCTGATTGCATTATCTCCCAGAGCTCTGGATGGTCGAAGCATGTCTATGTGCAGTGCTATGCAGAGAATCTGAGGCATCTTGTCGCCTCATCGCCTTACGAGGCTAGCAAGGCGCTATTGTCACAATCACCACGTGCCCCTTCGGATATTGGGCTTGGAGCTCCCCCGCACCAACCTCAGCCATAACAAGACCCAAAGATATCTGCAAGACGCATGTTTGCTCCACCTCTTTCATCGATTTGTTTTCTCCAGAGACAATGACCGAGGCCCTGGATTCGACGGGCGTCGAGACACATCGTCACGAGCTTTGAAACTGCAGGAACAGTCTAGATGCCACAACGGAGATCATCCTCGCGCTCCGGTCCGGAATGCAACCACCCAACGTTTTGGTTGGTTGCATGATGATCGTGTCCTCGCGGCCTCGCCCCTGGACTTGATCAATCATCAGGAGCCCCACGCAAAACGCATCTGTACGTCAATATTCCACGCTGACGTGACTTTCACTACCTATCCAACCCCACTGACATCCTCAACAAGAACAACCCGTTTCAGATCACTTGGCTGCTCAATGCGCCTCTGGGTTTCTTGTTGATGATGTTGTGGCGCAGGAGCTCAAAGCCGCTGGAACGGAAAACACTATCGTTGCTGCAAGACCTGTAGGTGAGTAGACTAGTGGTGACTTTTGAATCTGTCCGCGTCTTGAGACTTCTAACGACTTGTCCATTAGCTTGAGGCCGACGACTGGAGAAGATCCTTACTGGACCGAGCTGTGATGAGTAATTCGGATCTTGTACGGTGCGGCAGACTTCTAACGGTGAGATTGACATTCCGGGATGCTGAAGTTGACTCCGCTAATCCAGCCTTACCCATCTCAATTGGGAGAAGAGGATTTCCGCTTGTCGACGCCGATTTCTGGCGACGCCCTGAGATTTCATAAAAGCTCCCCAACCTTCGCGGAACTCCTAACTAGACTCGCCCTGGAACCAAGAAGCACGCGAGCTCAACAGCCCCTTGGTCTCCCACTGAGTGTAAGTCTGCGGTTGATGATAACTGGTTATGATCCATATTGACTAGTGCCGGATTCATTGATAGGATCCATGTTGCAGTCTGAACTGAAACCTCCTCTCGTCCCTTGATCAGCGGCTAGCGGAGAGTTCGCTCCCACTGCAGCTCACCATGCCTGTAGGGACAGGGGCCTCCATTCAGGGGTTGATAAGCCAGGAACCAAGGAAACACTGGCTATTACGACCACATTCCAAACGATCCCCCAATACCCGCAATGCTTGTTTTGTTGTCGATTGCAACATCGCGACCGCCTTTGGCACAGCCGGAAATGTTAAGAGGCCATTCGAGTCGTCGAGATTTTTCTTCCCCATATTGACCCGAGGCTTGGCGTTGAGACCCCAAGCAACACCTGTTGTATCGCAATACTAGAATAAGCGCTGCTTGTTTTCCCAAGTCGCTCTACCATGCGGCTGGGTCGACTGTTGGTCTCGTCTTCAAGGCAAACCGCTCCCTGGTAAGGCAAGACAGAGGCCGACGCCCCATCCTTCTGTGTCCCAAGCCGGGGATCGAGCGTTCAGTCATATTGGTCAAGCCCATATTTTGAACCCCTATTAACGAGAGGACCATTAGTCAGCTCCGGACCAAGCCCAGGAGCCTTTGGACTAGTTCCACCCCGAAAGTGCAAGAGTTGTCCGAGGATAAAAGGGTGCCCCCCTCTCAGCCTCCTGCACTTAACAAGCCGACGTATCACCAGGTCTGCGCCGATTGCATCATCGCGGTATTGTAGCCTTCAAATGACCATCTCTTCGAACCCCCAAGGTTTGTGCTTCAACTACATCCGCTCAAACAGATCGTCGACATCGGCTGAACCGCCGAAAATGATATGGAGCTATCGGGATATATCGACTCGAGTGTCCACATCGTTTAGCGCCGGTACATGTCGTTCTCGGTAGGGGCCTCTAGTCCTGCCCTATGTAGCGCAGGCTTTGTCGAGGACGATGTTGTAGTATCAAGTGTACTGACTGCCGTATTCTATATGGTGCAAGGGTCGCTCTCGGTGGTTAGCCCTCAGCTCCACTCCATGCTTTTGAATTTACAGCCCACTCACCTCGTGTAGTTACGGATACCGTTGTCCATGGGATATAGCCAGGTTACCGCAGTCGGTTCTAGTCGAACGCACAGAAGTTCCTTCGGTTCAGGGGTTCAAATCAGTGCTTGTGCCGAATCAACGCAATTCCGGACCGGGACTCCCCTGCCGTGGCCTGCATTCTTGGCCCTCGTCTTGCTGTCTAGAGAGCGCTTTGTGTCAAGGGGCTCGTCGCCTCGATTGTCCTTCCTCCTGTTCTTGGGTCCCTCAGGCCTAAGGGTTCCGGTATGTATGTCCAAGCCTTCCAGAGTTTGAGAAACCTTTGCAAGCTTTAGACACAATCCGAATTGCGGCTATCCGCAGAAATTCCGAACGTGACCCGAAGAGCAAACTCGGGTATAGTGCCTCGATGGCGGTTTGCTCCCCAGACTTTGTTCGGACTTCGCTCTAGGGGTTATGCGTGCATGTAAAGTATCACCGCCTTCCCGTAAGGGATATTGGGATATCGCTGCCTCTGTGCCTGCACGAATCGGTCAGAGGTCTCATCGGGAGATACCCGTCGATTGGGCTGGAAGGTATGTCGATGGCTTGGTCCCTTGTCCCCTTTGTTACGCTTAACTTCATTTGATTGCTGAACCCCTGATGATAATATAGGTGATCTCTTGGAGGTCTTTGATGGTGTTTCTTTTACCTTGGAGCTGAAAGCCGCTCGATCTCTGCCATTCCCGTCAGTGGATGTTAGTTGCTCTCCTTCCTCCCAGGCAGTTCGACGACGAGAGAGGGGAGGTATGGGCCCTATTGATGACCTTCGAATGGAAGATAAGTCAGTCAAATTGAATCATATTAACAAAGAACCCCCTCGCCGCTTGAGCATACCCTGACCTTGATATTTTGGGCTGCTTCACAAAGTATAGGTTCGATATACATACAGCACGTGCACCCCTCTTACCAGGCGGAACACCCACTCCCGCAATACTTTCGGTATTCCACAGACACCTGCAACATCACAGCATGCCTTAGCGCCTCACTCGAATCCCCCGAAATCGATGTGGTGATCTATCTTTTCCACTCGTTCGCACTGATTTTCAAAAACTTCACTCTTCTCTTGTTCTCACAACAGTAGCTTCACTTTTGACGAACTTCATCGACTCTGGATACTTTTCATCCTTTTGTCTTACAGACGTTCATCTTGCTCTTTTGACGCTTTACAATTCTTTCATACCTCAAAAATGCCTCCCAAGCAGATCGGAAAGCGTAAGCAGGACGATCTTCCTGCGGGCGATCCCACCGCGTCCTCAACGCTTCCTTCTGACGATGCTCCTGCCCCTGCGAAGCGAGCGAGGATAACGCGTTCGTCCAAAGCGACCGTGCCTATCGATGAACCAACTCCGATGGATATCGATGATCCCGACATCGTCGACGATCCTGATGGTGTCACCGATAACCCTGGCGGCTACAAGCCATCTCCCTCGATCAAGAAACATCAGCCAAAAACACGGGCTTCTACCAAGGTCAAGGCTCCTCTGGCACGGCAGCAATCCGATGAGAGCGATACTGATGGCGATAATTCAGCGGGTAAGCAGACATTTCATTTATCCCCCTTACATCGGCCACCTCATTGTGGCATCCCGATAAGCCATTTAGCAGAATGCAGGATTTCAGGCATGCTTTCTCATCCATTCTGAAGAACATCACTGGCTCTGCCACACTGCTTGACAGCTACATATCATACCCTTATCGAATCTCACTACTCTGTCACGTCAACACTGCCCACCAACACAATGTCACACCAACAAACACACTGCCACGCCAATCCTCCTGGATTTCCAGCTACAGTTCCAGTAAAGCCCCATGATATCGCTTCGATATTCTTGCTGTCGCATAAGGATATCGTGACAAGTCACCATTATTATACTTCCCATCGATGCTTCTTATGTTAGCTTGCGACCAGTCAATCAGTCTCCTATCTTCCAATGCCGTCAATTTAAGGCGCTAGATGTGGTGGCCGACTCGCCTCACTAGTGGCTCGGCGTTTTGGCTTACACAAAAAATGACTTCTGTCCCCGGGATGTCCCCATTATCCAACCACTTCAGCCAGCCAGTACCCTTCCCCTGAATTTACGCAACATCGTCGCGCGAGCAAAGCCCCTTTTGTACTCTTCATGGATTATACCGATGCCAGCAAAACACATTTTACATCGGCGACTTCAAAACAGCTCAACCCCTTTCCTTATGTTAAATTGCTCCGTCATATAGCTTGCATGCCAACAATCTCCCGCTTTATCACCATGGCCCCCAAGTTTTCCCTCCATTATCCTGGCTCTCCTTACATTCAACGCAATCATTCCTGGAACCTTTTCTTTTTTGGCATCTTCTCACGGTTTTCAATCCTTTTCGCGAAACCCTTTGCATCAGTGCTCGCTTCCTCCCATCGACTTCTTTCCAAACCCCCCTCATGCTTGTCATTCCAGGTTAAACCATGCGGACTGAAAGCACCACATTTCTTCTGATGCTAACAACATATAGATGACTCGGGTTCTGTCGATGGAGACGGCGCTGGGAATGCATCAACCAAAGTCCTAGCGCTGAACGATGAGCAGAAAATAGCGCTCAAGAAGCCAAAAATCGATTTCTCCCTTGCACCGATAACCGATGTCAAGGACATGTTCGAAGACATGGTAGGGCGTGCATTGGGTGCCAACCTGGACGCGGCCGCGGCAAAATTTGGCAACAAGCCGCTCCGTGTTGCGACGATGTGCTCAGGCACAGAGAGTCCCCTTCTTGCATGGAAAATGATCAATACCGGCCTTGAGAGCAACATGAAACGCCGCATCGAATTTAGTCACGAATTCAGCGCCGAAATCGAGCCGTTCAAGCAAGCCTATATCGAACGGAATTTTGATGTTTCACTGTTATTCAAAGACGTCGTCGAGATGACTCGAAAGAAATTCGAGAAGGCGACCACCGCATATGGTAGAGAGGCGGAAATCCCTGGAAATCTCGATTTCCTCATTGTCGGATTTTCTTGCGTCGACTTTTCGAACCTTAATACCAACAAGAAAACCCTCGAAGCAGACGGGCAATCTGGCCAAACCTTCCGTGCCGTTATCGGATATGCGGAGAAGTGGTATCCGAATATCATTCTTGTGGAGAACGTCTCGGGATGCAAATGGGACGGGCTCAAAACAAGCTTCGATGCGATTGGCTACGAGTTCGAGTGGGTGAAAGTAGATACTAAAGACTACTATATTCCGCACACTCGTCAGCGAGGCTATGGCATCGTTGTCCGTCGTGCAATCTTCAGTAGCCCAACGGATGCGAGGAAAGCGGTAGAAGCTTGGAAACGCCATCTGACAGTAACGTTCAAACGTCCTGCTTCGTCAACATTCATCGACTACCTGCTTCCCGAACATGACCCACGAATTCAGAAGGCCAAGTGGGACCGGGCAGCGAAAAAGTCAAATAACACATCTTGGGAAGCGTCTCAGGTCCGCCATGAAGAAGTGCGCCAAGATTTGGGATTGGGTGACAAACGCGAGTTCCTCAAGTGGGTTTCCAATGGGGGATGCCGACCGCGAGAGTACATGGACAGAGACTGGATTCTCAGAAGAGCCGAACGAGAATTGGACCTTTTGGAAGTTGTCAACCTTCGGGCGATCTGTGAACTGGAAGTCGACCCTGAATTTAAGGCGATGGTCTTCGACATTTCACAAAACCCAGAGCGTCTCATGAACGCCTACCCACAACACGTTATCAATTGCATCACGCCACGAGGTGTCAAGTACCTGACCTACAAGGGCCGTTCGCTTACTGGATTCGAACTTCTTCACCTACAAGGCATTCCCATCGACACAATTTCTCTAACCAACGAGACGGACGAGGAACTGTCCGATCTTGCAGGGAACGCGATGAGCACGACTGTCATCGGAGCCTCCATATTGTCCGCCATGTTGGCGGTATTCCCGCTGCGGAACCCGAATCCGGCTAGTTCTTCGAATACCAAGGATTTGAACGGACACGCAAACAATGGGATTCTACCAGCAAAAAAGCGAGATGAGAAGAAAACGGCGAAGAAGGTCAAAACATTCAAGTCCGACTTCCACCCTCCCCTGGAGCCGTATGCGGGCGGCGACGACGATCCACGAGCCAAGGATTGGAACCCAGATGTCATGCCCGGCAAATACGACGATGAGATAGACGTACCTCGTGTTAGCAATTTCGGATCATATCTTGAAGGCCTTCGAATGAGTCCAAGATATGATGATGTTGAACTCGGAGCAATCGAAAGTGCCCGAAAGTGCTACTGCGAAGGCTTCGATCGGGTTGCTCCTTCAGCAATCCAGCGTTGCCGTAGCTGCAACCACACCACTTGCGTCACTTGCGGCCAACATCCGGAGCACGAGTACCAAGTCGTCACGACGGCGACCAATTTCCCACGGGCACCGAGTCCGCCTCCAAGCCCTAAAATAGTTGGCAAGGAGCCCAAAAAGGGTTCTGACAAACCTCCTCACGTTGAGCATTGGGATATCAACAACAGAAAGAGTGACGGGAGATTAGAACCCCATGAATTCAAGCAGACGTGGGCAAAATCGTTTCCGCTCAAGATTCGACTTACAGGATACACTGAGAACCCAACTGGCAGTATAACCTTGAGGGATCGGGTTCAACTACGGACTCGCAATGCTCTTACACAGCCCCTGTCGCTAAAGCAGATCATTCGGTCGACAAGTTGGATCGTCCAGTACGGCAATGATGACGCCCGGCTCCAAATAGTCATCAATGACCATTCCCGCATTCGGTTGTTCATCAAACCTGACCACGCGCTCCCCCTCGGTGACCCCTTGAGGCAGTTTTTGGAACTTTTCCCCGTCGCCGAGTGTCAGTTCAAGTTTGACTTCTGGAAGCCCAGCTATCGCCAGGAGTGGGAATGGTTAGAGCCATTCGATTGCCCCAGCCTAACTCCAGACAGAAATGTCCTGGAGCAGGCGCCCCCGATGCCGATCACCATCATCGGCAAAGTCAGAGAATCGCCCTCGGCAAGGGCCCAAACGGGGATTGAGAGGTGGGCCAACGAGACAGTCCCGTCGGAACTTGAGATTGACGCCTCAAATTTCGATATGGAACAGCCCTCTTCGAGGACCCGCATCTCCGGGACGTACCGATACCTCCCCAAGTGCGGTACAGCATTCTCCTGCCTATATTCTTTACAGGGCAGAAGCCAGGGCGAGAACGTCTTCTTTTTCTTGGAGATGTCAAAGTTCGACGGCAAGGAGGCCGATCGATTCGTGTTCTCCCCGGAGCACGAACGACTAGACGACGGCCAAGTCCGGCCGATAATCGCCTTGCTGAACTCAGCATGGCGCCCCTGGGGTCTACCCATCCAGTCAGACCATGCACCCCATCCCCCCTCCCCCTCCCCCGACAAGATCGCGGCGATCTCTGGTGGCAGCACGATGGCCATGGATACGAGTATTGCCCCAGTACTCCGTATCCACGGAAAATGGTGCCCAATGGAGACCCGGCTGGAAGTTGTCGACTCCGCCATAACCGTAAAAGGTTATGGCCGGAGCGGCCTTTCGGACCATGACTATGGCAGCTGCGATGACCATTTCTCCCTGGTCACAGTACGGGTGCCGCGACCGGAAGTGTGGCAACACACCAAAGCACGGTGGTACACGCTGACGGACGTTGGCATCCCGGAAGAGCTCGCGGGGAATTTCCTTTGGGCCATTCAAGCAATCCAGAGCGATTTGGGCAAGGACCCCAGACCGATCCCGATTCGAACGATCTCGAAGGAAGATCTCCCAGCTGCACTTTGTTTCACGTGTGCACCAAGTAAACCGATGACCGTCTGGAAACGCGATACAGACAGGCCGAATGCCACCATGGAATCCCTCCTCCCATATGAGGAACCCGCTGTCGCGCGTCGCTACGAGATGAAATTGAAACGGCAACCGCCACGACTGTCAGCGACGGTCAGTGAAGACGGCGACTCCCGGCTTTCAGTTCGAGTAAGCGGAAGTATTCGGCTACTCGAGCACATGGCTATATCATTACTGAGCGAGACCTTGGCTGCACCCATCAAACGGAGCCAGCTCATCGAAATGGGCACAATGTGGCGCCTCGACCCTTTCTTCGTGCCCTCCACTGACCACCACGCTCCCGTATTTACTCTTCAGAGTAACAAGGAGACAGCGCCATATGTGAATACCGGTCTCTTCAACGGAAACCTAAAGCTGAGAGACGACCAGCAGCGATCACTCCAATGGATGCTGGAGCAGGAGCGAGGAAAGGTCTTCGAAGTCGAAGAATGGGAGGAAGCCTGCGTGCAGAAAGTGGGCTGGCGACTGTCCGTTGGAGCAAAGGCAAAGGTCCTTGTCAAGGGCGGTGTTATCGCTGACCAAGTCTCCTATGGAAAGACCATCATCTCTCTGGGTCTCATCTCCACGGACGTTGTTAAGAAACCAGACGCAAGCCAGAAGGAGTTCAAAGCCCAGCCAGCGAAGTCACAAACTGAACCCGGCCAGGTTGATGCAACACTGGTTATATGTCCAAGCCACCTAGTCGAGCAATGGGCGGACGAAGCCAAGATCTTCCTCCCGAAAGAATACTTTGGCGGGGAAAAGGTCCTAACGGTTAGGACGATCGGTGATCTGAGAAAGATCACTATAGCCAAAGTCCGCAACGCACGCATAATTGTCCTAAACTGGGACATCTTAACTAACAGTACATACGTGAACGACCTTGCGAAGTTCGCCGCCGTTCCGAAACCGGTCATTTACAAAGGTCGCGCCTATGCTTCCTACCACGCGACGCTAATGACCGAATTTCAGAAAGAGGCGAGCCGGATGTGGTCTGACAAGGCCGCCTTCACGAAGGAGTTTGCAGGGAAGCGCCGTCTTGACAAGATGAAAGAAGAGATATTTACAGGGAATCGATTCAGTGAGCCGGCACTGGACCTAAAGGACAAGTTTGTTGGAGTTCCCTTGCAGGCCTTCAAATTCAGGCGGATTATCGTGGATGAGTTCTCGTACGTGAACGAGAGGACGGATATTGAGAACCGGAAGCAGACACTGCTGATCGAGCTATCTGCTCTGGAGGCCGAAGCTCGGTGGCTCCTTTCTGGGACCCCTCCGCTATCGACCTTTGAAGATGTCAATCGCGTCGCCACACTCCTTGGCATCAGTCTAGGTGTAGCTCGATATACCATGGCAGAGCTGAAGTCGAAGCAGCGCAGCCCAGGCGAGATTTTTGCGCAGTTTAAAGAAGCGCGGAGTACGATGTGGACACAGGCCCGTAACCGACAAGCGGCCAAATTCCTCGACGTATTCGTCCGACAGAATGAGGCGGACCTCTATGGGGTCGATTGTTACGAGATCATCATGCCCGTATACCTCCATCCCGACCACAAAGCGCAATACCTTCAACGCGCGCAGCTGCTCAACATCATTGACAACAATGTCAAAACCGAGGACGACAAGATCTCCCGCTGTGAGGGACTTCTCGATGGTATGAGCAGCCCGGCATTGGCCTTACAGCAGTCTGCGACGGTGTTCTCGGGAGAAACTCTGAGGGACATACTTTCCGCCCGGAAAAGCCAGTCCGACAAGATCTTCAATGGTAATTTCACAGGCTTCGTCAAGATAGCCTACGGTTGCTATTGCCAGGCGAATATGGCGAACAAACAGCAGAAAAGAGCCGATATGACGGAGATCCTGCAGCGGTATGAAACATGGAAACAAGGGACCATAAAGGGTACTTACAACGACCCTGAGTGCACCCGTCGCTTCGCCTCTCTCATCAAGCATGTGGAGTCTGGTGTAGCGGACACCAGTGTACCCGACAAAGGCGAAGAAGATGGAAAAAACCCTCTGGTTGCCGATTGGAAAAAACCCCCCATGTCAAATTTCCGCGAAGTGATTCTCCGTATTCGGAGAGCGGCCAAGGATATTGTTGAACATGAACGAGGGTTGCGCTTCGTGAGACACACGCAGCGCATGATCGAGCTCGCGCCTTATCTCCCTTCCAACGTTTCGATGGCCTGCAGCAAGTGCAGCGTGCCTACGAATATTTTACGCTTACAAGTCCTCTCTTTGTGCGGACACATCCTTTGCGACGCATGCCATGGGACCGGAACACCTACGCCTCCATGCACCATTGATGGGTGCGATGGATTCGCCCACAAGATCGTAGGCGTACGCCTCCACGATCTTATTCCTTCCAAAAAATACCAAGTTCATCCGTTCTCAGGCAAATACGGGGAAAAGTTGTGCAGAGTTGGCCAATTGATCGAAATGTTTAAAGACGACAAGATTCTGCTCTTCGTGAGCACTACACGTCAACGCGATGAAGCCGTTCGCGTCCTCGATTTCCTCCAGATTGGTCACCTCACTCTGTCTTCTGAGGCCCCGTCGAGTGACTCTGCAAGGAAGAAGAAGGCTGGCATTAGCGAGATGATGAAGGACGCAGACGAGAAGCTCGCTCATTTCAAAACAGAGCCCGAGATGAGAGTCCTGATTCTAAACCAAGGCGACGAATGTGTGGCCGGCGCCAACCTTACCGAGGCACGCCACATCATCTTCCTTTGTCCCGTGTTGGCCTCGACTCAGCAGGAGTACCGAATGCAAATGTGCCAGGCCATTGGCCGGAGCAGACGATATGGCCAGAAAAATAAAATTTTCGTCTGGAGATTCGTCTCCTTACAAACCATTGATGTTGACATCCTGGAGCATAGGGAGCATCGTACGCGGGTTGTGCGGTCTCTTGAGGAAGCGGTCAACCCGGCAAGCTTTGCTATTTCTCCTCACCCAGCTGACATTCATGCACCTCTACAAGAGCCAGGCTTCAACGAGAAGGTCGGAAGCGTCCTCGAATTAGTGTCGAAGAAGGTGAAGATACCGGATCCGAAAGATGCGACGAAAACGGTGGAGGTGATAGAGTCTCGCTATGAACTCAACCGGAGTGCGAGGGAAAGGGAGAGCGACGGTGTAGTCCGAAGAATTGGAAACTTCGCTTCAGCTATCAAACTGACTGCCACATTCTCGGAGTGAAGACACAACGTTGATCACGGCGAGAAAGGAGATTACGGGGAGCGGGGTCCCTTTTGCTTTCATTGTACGGTTCGTCTGCTTGCTTCACGACCGCAGTCCTGTATATCCACCGCCTATCGAGGCCATGGTGTGATGTTGGCGTGTCGGCCAACACTTGCCCTTGTTTCCCTATCGACCGGAGACGTGGATGGCGACGATGGTATTGCACCTAGCCATAGAAGATAACCGAACCTGAGAGGCTCCTGCAGTGGCCGGGGAACCACTGTGCATGCAAGGTATCGGAAGACGAGAGATGCTACTGAGCTACAAGCATGAGAGACCCTACAGTGGGCTAGGGAACCGCTGTGCATGTGAGGAATCGGTATCTATATGTGCCAGAGCATGAAGGTGAGCTATTGGCCCGGGGGACTCCTGCAGTGGGTTGGAGAACCGCTGTGCATGTGAGGAACCGGTGTCCAGACACACGGGGGCGAGTTTTACGGAAGAAAGGGATTGAGAAAGAGGACCGAAGACCTGAGAGGCTTCTGCAGTGGCATGGGGAACCATTGCGCATGCGAGATATCGGACGTCTGATGAAAATCTTGTTGGTTGCCGGCCCGAGAGACTCCTGCAGTGGGTTGAGGAACCGCTGCGCATGCGAGGAATCGGTGTCCGGATGCGCCAGTGACGGCCGGGACAACGATTCACGGTAGAGGGATAGGACCCATGGGGGCACGGAAATCAAAAGCTGGAGGGACGATGTTCAGAACGAGTGGCTGTGTTCACTACGCCATGGCAACGGTTGGAAGGTCACCTGCCCGAGAAGCACTCGAGGATATGACACGATTGACCAGCCACTATTGGCCTCGTGGCGTGGACGGACGCAACTAGATCCAAGAGCCGTCATGACGACAGGAGATTTGGGCGGGTTTCTCGCTATTCCGACCACTCCGCAAACAGCTCGCACGGCACCATCGAAACGAAGCCGAAGAATGCCTCACATGATCATTCAAGACAGATATTCCGATACTTCTAAAGGCTTACGCGATGCGTTTCCTTTTTCCGGCAATCTCCATCGGGAGCGCCTCGCGGACCGACTCGGCAACATCGACATTGCAACTCTCGGGGAACACGCCAAGGGAGAATGCTTCGGATCTGGAAAGCTCTTCGGTCTTCACGGAGGCAACGAGAGACATCGACCATGAATCACAATAAGCTGGAGAGCACTGGCACTACTTGGCAAGGTTGAATGTATATCAATGCCATAGTGTAGAGGACGATATCGGACGATCGGATATTCCTGTGCCGTCAATACGCACCATGAAGGTACTCAGATCCCGTCTGCCTTGCTGTGCCTTGCCATTGCCATAAGTCATGGAATCCTGTTCTGCCAATCGACTATCAAACCGCACTAACCACTACTTGAACAAGCCAAGCCTAATTCGATGGACGTGCTTACTATTCATTCATATCGTGATATCGGACAAAGACTCTCATTCGCTAATTTCCGGAGGCGTGAGAACCGGCAGTGCCCAGTGGGGATATCCAAATTGCAAGCTAGTGAGATAGTCACGTGCGGGTGCAGCACAGCCCACCCGCCCCGCGTCTGGGCAGCCCGGACTAAACTCCATTCGGCATCGACCGTCTTCATCATGGTTTCCACAAGGCTCAGTATTGGGCGCTCGTACATTGTAGGGAGGCGCATCCCGGTCAAACATCACCACGTTCCTTCCGTTGGATCCGCATTCACAGCTTCATGGAGTGGCCTGACGACACCACAGTACATGCATCCAGTAACCGTTGGAGACGCTTCATCTATTAAGCTCCCTCCATCCGCCGTTCAACTTTCGCTTTCGCTCTGCATTCATTCCTCAACCCGAAATCCTTCGATCGCTGTTGAGACTTATACGACATTGTTTGGAGTGAGCATTCTTCCACATCTCTCGAGGGCGTGAGCATTCAGCATTGCAGCACCAACTCACCTTGAAACAATAAAAGTGTCACACAAAGCCGCTTCCACTCGAAGCCTTCTCGCACCCACATCCGCATCGTCTCACCGACAATCTTCCATTGAATCGTCAATTCCAGTAGTCATGGCCTCCAACACTGGCAAAGGACGCGACGCCGGCGATTCGATCAACGGCGCTCCCGCCACTCGTGAACCCGAGCCGCTCATCAAGGTGCAACCTCCGCGCCGTGAAGACCTACAGCCCTCGTACGCGCAGGACATCCATCCCGACACAGAGGATGCATCGGCACATGGCTGGTATGGTGGCATGGTCGACGCTTTCGGACAGGTTATTGGTACCCTGGGTGCCGTTCCGTGCTGCCCCTTCCCGAATCCGTATCGACCTGTCAACCAGGGCAACGTGGGCTTGGTGACCAAGTTCGGCCGATTCGCCAGGGCGGTTGATCCAGGTCTTGTTAAGGTCAATGTATTGAGCGAGAAGATCATTCAGGTGGACGTCAAGATTCAGATTGTCGGTATGTGTTTGCGATGCGAAGCTGGTTGATATGCCCAAAGCTGATTGAACCTACAGAGGTCCCGCAACAGGTCTGTATGACCAAAGACAACGTCTCTCTCTACCTCACGTCCGTCATCTACTACCGTATCACTTCGCCTCACAAGGCCGCCTTCGGCATCAGCAACATCCGCCAAGCTCTCGTCGAACGCACACAAACCACGCTGCGTCACGTCGTCGGTGCTCGCCTGCTTCAAGACGTCATCGAACGCCGTGAGGAGATCGCGCAAGACATCCGCAGCATCGTCGAGGAAATCGCGGCCGGCTGGGGCGTGGACGTGGAAAGTATGCTCATCAAGGATCTGATTTTCAGCCAAGACCTCCAAGACTCGCTGTCCATGGCGGCGCAGAGCAAGCGAACGGGAGAAGCCAAGGTCATCGCCGCGCGTGCGGAAGTCGAGAGCGCCAAGTTGATGAGGCAGGCCGCCGATATCTTGTCCAGCGCACCGGCCATGCAGATTCGATACCTCGAGGCCATGCAGCAGATGGCAAAATCTGCCAATAGATAAGTCCCTTCGCTTCCTCAACACACCCCTGCATGCTAACTTTCTTTGTACTAAGGTGATCTTTTTGCCGTCCAGCAACCAAGGCGTCACGGAACAGATGACTCGCCTTGCCGATGGCCCTGAAGGGAGCAATTATGGAGGTGGTGAAGGCAGCAGTGCCGCGCAGGAATATGGACATGGGAATGATGGGATGCAAAGGGCGATCAACTCGGCTGTCATTGAACGCATGTAGAGAAAGTTCTACAACTGCGATCGTTTGGCGGCTGCGGAAAGGGAATGGAGCTGGGAATCTGGGTTTCTTTCTGTTTTAATAATGTTTGGGCTGCTTCGGGAAATTTGGTGTTCATATTTGGGGCACTCGTAGCGATGGGAATCGGGGAGACAGGACGCGGAGATTGATCTCGTTGTCGCCATTCCTCTCATCAGTCGTTTCAGATACCCAATTGCAACTCGGATTTTCGTTCGTCACACAAATCAGATCCTTTGCTTTCATGACATGCGTCTCAATTGACTAGATATCGCAGCCGTCGGCACTTCTCTGGCGAAGCGTGATGGATATCGGCGCTTCGGTTCACATACACACAATGGACCTGCAGCATTGATTCATCTGGCGCTCAGACACGGATGCTTCGCCAGTTCATGTGCATTTCAACCAGCTACATAATGCATATTTTTCGTGAAAGCAGACCCGATGATCGCAGTAATGCCAGCCGTTCCACGCCCATGATGAAAGGAAATCCTTATCGAATCCTTTAGAACCCTGATCATCCGTTAATATTCCACCCATAAAATTCACGGGGGGCGGAAAACACTTACGCAACGCAGTGAAGAACCACCGGTTCTTCCCACTCTGGTACCGCTCCTCCAACGTCTTCTTGATGTTCTTCTTTGCCTCCTCCCGTTGGCTCACCTCCTTGAACGTGTCGTTGTTGACGGCGCCCTTCAGGCCCTCGAGGTCCAGGGTGTAACGGGTCGGCATCAGGTGGTTGTAGTTGATGACCTTGATGAACGGCTTGACCTTGGAGCGGCGGGTGACGCGGGCAGCGGACATGCGGCGGGTGACTTTGGATGGGTAGCGCTCGATGCCGGCGACGAGGGCGTGCGGGAAGGGGTGGGACTTGTTGCCTGAGTCTTGGGGCTGGATGATCACGACCTGGAGGGCGCGCTGTTAGAACACTGATGGCTTCATCGTCTCGTTTCTGCGTTCATCGACTCTGGGGAATATTTCCCGGTCCGCGGGTTCGCACGGCGTCATGAGGGAGTGTTCGGTGCGTACCTTCTTGCCGGCATATCGTCCTCTTGTGACAATGGCCACACGGCCAACTTTCATGACTATCGCACGGCGTTAGCAATTTTCCTCATGCAATCGATACATCGTCAAACTTACACTTCATTTCTGCGTCGTGTGCGATGTGCAGAAAGAAGAATGTTGCTCCAATCACCAGGTTCGAAGTTCGTTGATGTCAAATTCGCTTGAGAGATTGGGAAATGTGTGTGGAAAAACGAGCGCCCCGACATCCGACGCGCTAGACTGCTTTGGGACTAGCGCATCCATCCCCATCGTCCGTCGCTCCTTCCAGGTTCATCTACTCCATCGTCACCTTTTGATGCCTTGACATTGGACCTGCAGCTGCGTGTTATTTGCTTGAACAACTCTACATTTTCTCTCTCACACGACCATACTCATCACCTTCTCCCCTCAGCCACCGTGCCCTACAGTCCCCGATCCACACTAACTCTCCACGATGCCTGCAGCGACCACGTCCGGCTCGGCGGACACCCCGAAGCTCACCGAAGCGCAGTCGCTGGCCAAGAGCTCGCCCGAAAAGGCCGAGGCCATCTACAAAGATGTGCTATCACGGCATCCCGGGTCAAGCGAAGCGGCTATGAAAACGTTCGAGTCGGCGTTAATAGGCTTGGGCGGGCTGTACCGCGACCAGAATAAGGCGAACGAGCTGGCCGAGTTGGTCGGGCAAACACGAGATTCGCTCAGTGGGTTCGCGAAGGCGAAGACGGCGAAATTAGGTATGTGATTCACGATGGCTGGTCGGCTATGGAGACTATTGGCACGACCTTCTTATTATCTCGTCGGCGGATGCGTCTATATACTGACAGCCTGGGTCAACAGTTCGCCAACTACTCGATCTCTTCAGCGGGATCCCCAAATCACTCGAAATCCAAATCGCCATCACACGCTCATGCATCGACTGGGCCAACCGCGAACGCCGGTCCTTCCTCCGCCAGTCCCTGGAAACCCGCCTCGTCGCCCTCTACATGGAGAAGAAAACCTACTTCGAAGCCCTCCAACTCGTCAACACCCTCCTACGCGAACTCAAGCGCCTCGACGACAAGCTCATGCTCGTCGAGGTCCAACTCTTGGAATCCCGCATCTACCATGCCTTGGGCAACGTGCCGAAAGGGCGGGCAGCGTTGACGAGCGCCCGGACATCGGCGGCGAGCGTATACACGCCCCCGGCTCTGCAGGCGGCGCTGGACATGCAGAGCGGGATGCTCCACGCCGAAGACAAGGACTTTTCCACGGCGTTCAGCTATTTCGTTGAGGCGTTGGAGGGCTACCACGCGCAGGAGGACAAGCAGAAGGCCACAGCGGCACTGCAATACATGCTGCTCTGCAAAGTGATGCTGAACGCCGGCAACGACGTCTCCTCGATCCTGCTCTCGAAGCACGCGGTGCGGTACGCCGGGCCCGGGCTGGACGCGATGAAGGCGGTGGCGCGCGCGCACGAGAACCGCAGCCTGGAGGAGTACGAGAAGGCGCTGACGAAGTTCCGCTGGAACCTCGGGGCCGACCGGTTCGTCGCCAGCCACCTCGCGCACCTCTACGACGCGATGCTGGAGCAGAATTTGGTGAAGCTCATCGAGCCGTACAGTCGAGTGGAGATCGCGCACGTCGCGAAGCAGGTGGGGCTGGACACGCACCAGGTGGAGCGGAAGCTAAGCCAGATGATCCTGGATAAGGTGATCGTGGGCGTGCTAGATCAGGGAACGAAGTGTCTGATTGTGTACGACGAGGGAGAGCGGGATGGGGGTTACGACGCGGCGCTGGAGACGATCGAGAAGTTGAGCAACGTGGTGGACGTGCTGTACACCAACCAGGCTTCCATGTTGGAGTGAGAATCATCGAGGAGTCATTGAGCAAATCCGCTATACCTGGCCGGCGTCATTGAAGCCTACCGTGCATCGTGGGGCGTTTTGGTGCAGTGATAAGAGGCCAACTTATGTACCGTATAGACGGGATCTACGATTTCCGAATTCCATTTGCGCAGTCTTTGGACATCCTTCTCTGGATTGTTATTCAGTCTTTCGCTTTAACTGTGGTCATTCCCCAATCGATTGCTCTGGAGAGTTCTCACATCAATGTCTCCCTCTCAGCCTCAAGAATGAAGCCAATCCGTGTAGCCTACTGAGTACTGTCAACTCTCAACACAACCCAAGTCGATCACGCCTAGGATAATATTAATAACCCGAACATTGTTGAGAGACTTGCTGCGCACTGCATGAGGTTGGGTGGATCCTCAGCAAAAAGATTCAACCGCGCTCTGACTAACTAACAATCAAATCATTCGCAATTGCGAACACTCCAACAGAACAAAGCACAATTAAGGAATATTTGACGCCACCGACAGATCCACTCTGGTTCGACCGTTCGAGTGTTCTGACTACGACTTCTATCCGCATGTGAAAGGTGTCGAATACTGGGTCCAACTTGATATCTTCGCCAATTGTCCAAGTATCTCTACCCAGACCTGCCTCCAAGCCCCAAGGCATCTAGGCCTTGCCACCACTGAGTCCATGTTCCATCACGACATCAGTCGATAATCAGGCCAAGCACCAAATCCAAAATGTTGAATGCCCGTGCTGCCTTGACAGCGGCCCACTATCCTTCCCGGTTGGTATCAACCTCCGTTAATCCATCCTCCGAGCCAATCCAGCCACTGCGTGAATCCGATTCTGGCAGCTCGCTAAGCCGAAGCATGTACGCAGAACTATAGTAAGTGCATGGACGGAATCCATCGAACAGCAACAGGAATAGTATTACCTAGTCAATCATGCATTCGGCGAGAACCCTTTGCTTCATGTATCACATGTCGATCCCAACCTACCGGTTCGAGGATTTTCGTCCAAACCATCAGGCGAATTAATTAGTCGCTTCTGCACGTCATCGCGTAGGCGGGTCCAAACCCGATGCTTCATAACCGCGACGTGAAATCTCCACCAGCGCCAATGCCTCGCGCCTGGAGGGTCGCCGTTCCGCGGTATGTCGGCGCCGCTCAATGGGATGTCCGTCGACACCGAATTTACTGATATCCAACCCTCCGCAGCCCATCCTCGATCGTCGTCCGGGATCCCCAATGCGATGCGACGTGCCATTCTCACGGCACTATCCCGTCCAGCACCGACGGTGTCAGGGAAGCTTCCCGATGATGGCACGACACGACCACTGTGGGATTGTGCAATCTACCACCCGCGGGCATTTGTTGGAGTGCCGTTACTCTCAATCCTGACGCCCAGGGCTGGAGAGTGCAGGAATCCGAGCCGTATCGCGCTTGGCGAAGCGGGGACGAGGCGACAGGAGGGAGCCGGTGGCTCCGAGGGTCAGATTGAGCGAGTAGGAGCCTAAGAGGGCGGAACATGGAGGGATTCCGACCGGGTGGTTGTGTCACGGTATTAAGTGAACCACTTAGGGGCTGGTCGGGGAGGGTCGACACTCGACACGATGGCAGCCGTTGAGCGAGGCGTTTGACGCAGATTGTTTGCATCACCGTACTTATGATGCAGCCAATTGATGGGACGGTGATACAGTGAGGATGGGAGGACAGGCGCGGGGTATCAACGGTTCTCAGACACGCTGTGGGCGTATTGTTGCGTCCTAGCTGCTTGCGTGATTCGTCCTTTACACTCTACACCGTACGACAAGTCCTGCCATTCTCTAGAGGCGAAACTTTACTCGAACGGAACATGAAACCCTGATATCAGTGGTTGATGGAACCGGATGCGCTCCCTACCGCCTATCCGTAAGCAGAATCCAACAAGGAAGCTTATCGGAGCAATTGGACGCAGGAGAGGCAGCCCGGGCGATTGCAGATCGAGTGGTTCCCTTACGCATCAAGGCAGTCTGCACACTCGTTACACGTACGACGGTCGGAAATGGGAGGGATAGTGATAAACGATTGATGGAGGGGAGTGGATGAGGATGGAGGATGGAGGAGGACCACCTTTATGTCACAAGGGATGTTCAGGGAGGGGAGCAGGGCTGAACCAGCAATTCAGAATCCACCGTAGAAAATCGATCTTCACATGTGAAAAAGGACGCCACCCCAGTCGTCGAGGCTTCGTCACCTCTCAGCAACAAAAGCTCAAATCGCCATGATTTGCGAATAGGCCCCTCAACAGAATAACAGAAATTCCCACCGTTGCCTCCTGCCTGATTATCCCGTGGTATTTATGTCCTATCTAATGAACACTATTTCTGCTTCTTCCTGTACCTTCTTCCAAGCTTCTCAGAGCCTCTTCATCCTTCCAAACCAGCAATCGCACTCCCTGTAGTAAGTGTTGATCTCCTTATCACTTATCAGTCCCTCAATACGACAGTCACCCCACCAACACAATTGTGCTCTCTCTGACCTGCCAACTTTTCCATGTCGCACCAAGGAGGAAGGGTTATCTGCCGTCCTTACCTTTGTAATCTTTTGCAAGCCCATTATACCACCGCCTTTATCCCACCCCAGACAACGTGGAAGCTCGCAGTTACTGACCTGTCCTCCATTCAGTATCCTTACCTAAGTGCCACCGAGCCACTTAACCTTCATACCTCTCCAGAACGATGCCGCACGCTGAGAACGAAACCATGAACGAGAAGCCCCTGACCAACGGCGAAAAGCCATCGTCGCAGTTCCTCTCCGTAAGTCTCTCCTCCAGCTCATCTCCGTATCATACGATCCAGCTAACACGATGCGGCCAATAGCACCTCCAATCCTACCCCGTGGTCTCCGACAGCTTCTCCACCTACAAATCCCACCCCTGGGGCGCCAAGTCCGTCGACCTCGCCAGCTCCACCTACGAGAAAAGCTGGCCCTACCTGCAGGGACCGTTCCGCTATATCGCGCCGTACGTCTCCCAGATCGACCAGCTTGCCGACCACGGCCTCACCCGCGTCGACTCGACCTTCCCCCAGGTGAAGACCCCCACCGACGACATCAAGGCCGGCGTCCGCGGCTACGTCGGGTATGTCGGGTATCCAGTCGCGCTCGTCGGGAAGGGGAAGGAGTATCTGTACGCCACCTGGGGCGACGAGTATCAGAAGACGGGCGAGGAGAAGAGCCTCGTGCATTTCGCGAAGGCGGTCGTGAGCACCGAGTTGAAGGTGGCGGGCGACGTGCTGGCGTTCGCGAAGGAGTGGGTGCAGCATGTGGGGAAGGAAGCGAAGTCGAAGGCGGACGGCGCGGCTAATAGCCGGTAAGTGGACGGTCGAAGGAGTCTGCGGTGGGCGGTCGACGGTGGAGGTTGCGCGGTGAAGACCGGCGCACGATGTCGATGGCGGGTCCATGGGGACGTTTTCCCTTCGAGATGGTTAACGACGGTGTTCGAAGTCATACCCTAGAGAATGCGGAGTTCTCCCGCAGAGTTCGGGACGGGCGATGATGGGACGAAACGAGGCCTTGGAAAGAGTAGGAACGTGGATGTCGACAGGAGGAAGCTGGTTGATGAGGAAGAGACCTTTTCCGACAATTTGGCGGGTGTGCTATCGCATAAAAGCATGGCTGAGTCAAGGAAAATACAATACACCATGGCATATATCGCTATGGCGGACCTAGGAGGTTTGATGAGGATGTTTCGATTTTGGAGTCTTGCTTCGCTTTCATTTGGCCCTTCGATCGCCATCCGAGCTCATTTTTAGAATCCTTTGTCTGTTGAGAGGCCCTATCTCACATGTATCTCCTACTCGATTTTATTAGTTATGAATAGACGGACGGTATCTGGCTTCTTCTGCATTGTTCCCTTGTGAGACCGAATGCTTGAACTTCCATTTACCAACAGTTTTCGGGTGAATTGAGAGCTACACAAGGCTCGCGTTTGTTGAACAGAGAAGACATCGGGTAGAGGTATTACTATTTCCGGTCTCCCAGACTTCCAACAGCAAGCTGGCAGTAAAGTTGACGGCGATAGTGACGGATGAACTGTGGTTTTGTTTCCTACGACTTAAAACCCTCGGCAATATCGTGACTTGGGTTGCCAAGCCAATTATTCGTGGATCCGATTGGCCAGAACGCGGCTCTTGACCCCCTTAGGGACAACTTCGACATCAAGCCAGCAACTTGGAGCATACTACTCCGTACCAGGTACTATTTAATACCGTGTTATGGACTAGATGAAATATCCAACCACTGCGGAAATAAGGCTCTGTCCGATGGAAGTTTCTATAAAATTACCGGACAGTCGAGGGAAGGCATTATAGAGGAGACCACACAGTCGGTTGAAACTTGAAGGACCTAGCACTTGCTATCATTTGGACTCGATGAGAATAGCTCATTTATGATAGCTTAGTTTAGAAGCAGCTTTCTGGGGGGGTATAAAGCTTTTAAAGGGTATGAATGGATAAAGGGTGGCGCTTGATACCCTCAATTCTCCATTCATTGATCATCCTGTCGTACATCATCCAAACCCTGTTCCCACCGGCCTCGCCCCGGAGAGATTGATGACCGTTCCCGGCCCGACCTGCCCACCAAACGCTGCAAACGGTCCTCGCCCCCCATGGTCGAACGCACTCTTCTGCTCTTTCTTCCATCCAGGGACGTCATCCAACTCCAACCTCCCCTCAAACGTCTCCCACGGTGGCGGAAACCCCGCCGCCAACGCCCCCTTCTGCCGCGCGCCCGTGATCGCAAACCGCAGCTGCCGATGGCTCACGAACCCGTTCAACAGCCCCATCTCGATCATGTTCGCGAACAGCGACTCCACCTCCATCATATCCGGCAACGGCGGTTCCGCCCGCCATCCACTGCCCTCCTCTTCCAGCTCCTCGATGCCCTGAAAATCCGGGTCGACGTACCGCGCCTCCGCAGGCGTCTCGTCGCCCATGAAGATCCAGTTCGTGTGCCGCTTCCCGGGGCCGCCGTCGAGCACGCTCAGCGGGGTCAGGATGCGCCGCTCCATCCACTGCCACAGATGCAGTACGTATTCGAGGTCGAGAGTCGGGGCGATGCGGCGGTCTGCGTCGCCCATGTTGCCGGCAAGGAGGAAGGTGCGGCGGATCAGCGTGCGGAGGAGGAGGGTTTCCGCCTTGCTTTGGATGGGGAGGAGGATGCGGAAGTGGAGGAACCAGGCGGCGTGCGGGGACTGGAAGGAGGTGACAGAGCGGAAGGTTTGGAGGTCGCCGAGTTTGATTGTGCGGATGATGGGGTTGAAGCGGTCAGCGAGTCCGACGGCTTCTTCGCGGGAGAGGAGGGCGGCGCTGGGGAAGCGGCCGAGGAGGAGGTTGGCAGTGATAAGATAGATTAGGCAGAGGCGTCGTTGGCGGGGGAAGGTGATGGGGCACAGCCGGTAAGCTTCGTTGAGGCACTGAGACGAATGATAGTAATGCCCGTTTTGGAATTGGTAACGGCCAAGGTAATAGAGGTATGTGACGCGGTCTTGTCGAGGGTAAATAGCAAGCGGTGGCGATTGCTTGTATATGTTGGTGAAGATGTGCTCCGCGTTCCGCGTCTTATTACACTGTAAAGTAACTTAGCGGTGGATCTCATAGACACATGAGAAAGAAAGATGTTACCTGGAACAGGATCTTGAGGCAAACGTTTGCGATAGTGTAGATCCCGACCTTTTTTCCTTCCGGCTTGCCAGGTTTCGCCCCGAATGTCGACGAAGTTCGATCGGCCAGGCACGTCTTGAACGCGGCGACAAGAATATTGGCGGCCCTTTCGGGCAGCGTCTCTTGCGCACCATCATCGTCGCCCGCGGGTTGCGCCAGGTGAGCGATCAGTTCCGGTTTCTTATCAAGGCCGATGGCAAGCCTCGCCAGCACCTTAGAGTAACTGACGATAGTGGGAAGGACAATGACGCCCATGCTCGGGTGGTTCAATGCCGCGGTGCATTTTCTAAGCCGTCATTAGCTTTCAAATGTAGGAAAAGACTCGAGTCGGCGCATACTGTACAACGTCACTGAGTAGATCGTACGTATCCAGGAGGTTCTGCAAATTGACATCCCGGAGGAAGCCAAGATACGGCACGATGAACTTGATGAAGGTCGTCCAGGGCGACCCGTCGATGCCATGGCGCGCAGCCGACAGCAGAGCCGTGACTTTCTGCTCTAATGCGTCCTCATTGCCCTTTGGGAACCTCTGTCGGACTTCAGAGATCATCTTTTGATAGATCTCGCCGTACGGAGGTTCGATGATCAGGTAGCTCGCCAGCTTGGCGCCATCTCCGTTCTGGACAATCGCGTTGACCTCTTTCAAGAATAAATCCAAAGTGTTCGTGGAGAACGCCATCTTGACTTGCTCTTCCACTGCTTCGTCGGTGGACGGTATTCTTCCCAGCTTCCTCGATTCCTTCTCTTTCAAAAGAATGCCGGAGAGGGTTGGAATCCAGACTCTTGCGGTTTCGGGCGAGATATGTACGAGGTCGGAATGGCCGAAATGTCCCTTGAGCGTCGCGCTGAGTGCAGCAAAGATAACATCATCTTCTAGCAGAGGCTCGGTCGCAGTATTGAGCGTCTTCAGTCCTGCTACAAGAACTTCGAGGGTGCTTGGATCATTTTGATAGAGCTTCTGAAGTTGGCTGACCGAGGGACTCCGAGCTTTTTTTGGATGACCAACACTCGCCCGTTTCTTCGAGACCGACTTGGGGCTTGGTGACGGCGTTGATACGGCGGGTGAATGGATTGAATATATATAGTGCTGAAATTGGGCCTTCTTCCCTTTCCATCGCGACTTGAGGCGAGTTGGTGTCGATGCCAAATTCTGGAGAATCTTATTGGACGTCTTCTTTCGCGGAGACTCTCCAGACCCACTTTTCACTTTCTTTGCCTTGACTTCACCTTCTTCCATCATGAATTGATAATTATATGAATTGATATTCGTTGCGGTAGGGAATGTCTTAGATTCACAAATTATTCACCTGCAATTGGATTTCGGGATAGCTCTCTCAGAGTCATTGTCTTACTACGTGTAAAACCAAATAAGGGGGGTTGCGGTATACAACATCGCGATCCTAAACGGATATTCGCGTCGCCGGGAATGTGTATTAAATCCCTTGCTTAAATCCCAACATCTCGTTTGCATTGCCCACCAGAATAACAAGAGAAGATGCTTCCGGACTCCATGCTGCCCGGTCGAGATAACGTTGAACAATTCCGGGATATCATGTACCCTACAGAGGCCCCGAGCCAACAACATATTCGGCGAATAGTCCTATTTCCGCACCCTCATCACCTTCCTCTTCTTCCTCTCCCAAGCGTCGCCTGCATCGGCTCCATTCGGCCCTATGTCATCAATCTTCCGTCTCCGACTTTTCCCCAGCGCCCCCCGATCTTCGTCTTTGCGTTGGGTCAACTTTTCGATCCGCTCCACGCCCCTGCTCAGTTCCGTCCACTCCTCGCCACCGAAGCCCATCCGCTCCTTCTTCGTCTTGTCCTTCTTGTTCTGCATCGGCAACCGAACAAGGTTGGTCTCCTCGTATTTTCGCCGCTCCCCCTCCTCCTTGCGTTCCTTGGCTGATTGCATGTGACGTCCGCCGGCACGGATCGTCGATCCGATCGATGGCTCGGCAAGCGGAGCAATGGAGAGCTCGCCGGCCACGAATTCGTCAAGAGTGGCCGACTTTTTCGGGGCACGATCCGCACGTTCTTTTCTCGATTCAGTGGTTGGGAGAGCGGTGGGGGCGATGCGTGGCGGCTTATATAGCCCACTGGAGTCGTCTTTTCCACGGGGAGCGTCATGAGCAGCAGGTATCCTAGGCTTGACGAAAGCTGCAGGGTTGGGACGAAATGAGAGGTCATCAATCTTCTCTCCAGTAACGGTATCGGATTCGCTTTCGGAGCCAGAGCCACTTCCGGATCCTTCAGCACTCGCGTCGCTAGCCCTTCGTGCGGAAGTTCCTTTTCGTTTTTTCGAAGATGCATTTTTTTGCGCGTCCAGCCGCGCTGCTTCATCCGCAGCCTGGACGACTTTGTCGATCTGGTACTTCAGACGCCCCTCTAGTGGTCGCACTCCTCGTTCCAGAAATATGCGTAACTCAACCAGCTTGTCGATAATTTGATTTCCAAGCTCTTCTTCTTCCTGGTCACGCAGATTCCGGAGCTTGATATAGATCAGGAATACCAAGTTTTGCATATAGGAGAGGAAAAGGTCCGTCTTGACGTCCAACAGGGACATCCCATCCTTTGAAGGAAGGACATCGTTTGGCTCTGGTAAAGCATCCTTGGTGGACTCGAGCGAAGTCTTCAATGATGACAAAAGAGCCGAGATTGAATCAGCCATAATTGAATAAACAATGGCTTGATTTCATTCGAGGTGTTCAATCCTATGGATGTAGAGGAAGATCAAAAAGTTCGCAGCCAATATGAAATTCCAGCCCAGCAAAGAATTGGAGTTTTCAAGATTTCACGGTGGTCAGGGGTCCCTGCTGTGGCTGAACAGATGTGGCTGAATAGACTCCACATCACGTGAACTCTTCCCAGCCGATGGAGCCACACACCACCAAAAATTGAACGTCAAGTGAGATCCATCCCGATATTCCATTCCAATCCTTCCCACGCAACACCTCCGCAATAACCACCGGCTGCCGAACTCAGTCAAAATGGTCAGTACTCTGGATTTCCTATGTCGCGATTATAGCCTTTACCATCGCCAAATCGACGGTCGACCGGGAATCTACGGACACAGGATATGCGAATCGGAGTCGAGCTATCGAACCCCAACAACGTCTCACAAATGAAGTCTGCCCAGGCATACGGAATGGGAGCGTTGAATCCGATATATTTGATCATATCATCGGCGACGAAGATGCTGAGGCGATTCGAGATGGGCGACTCCGCAATCCTGTTCCGACGAATTTCCCGGCACCGACCTCGAAACATTGGATAATGGACCGAATCTCGAATACATTGCTCTTGCAGATTGAAGGATTATACTGATGCACTGGCGCTTTAGGTGAACATTCCGAAGACAAGACGCACCTACTGCAAGGGCCGGGACTGCAAGAAGCACACCCAGCACAAGGTCACACAGTACAAAGCCGGCAAGGTACGCGGTCCCCACGCGTTTGTGAACCTGATCCAGGACTGACGAGAATCTCCGCAGGCCTCGCAATTCGCCCAGGGAAAGCGCCGATACGACCGCAAGCAGTCGGGATACGGTGGTCAAACGAAGCCCGTCTTCCACAAGAAAGCCAAGACTACGAAGAAGGTCGTGTTGAGATTGGAGTGCACGGCATGCAAGACGAAGGCGCAGCTGTCGCTGAAGCGCTGCAAGCACTTCGAATTGGGGTATGTCGGGCCCGTCCTCGCGAGATTTTCACGTTTGCTGACCCGGTGCGCTGCAGTGGTGACAAGAAGACGAAGGGTGCGGCGCTGGTCTTCTAAGCATGACGGTTCATTTGACTGTACGTTTCGCACGGCTGGGATTTCATGGCGGCGTGGATATGCATTACATGGTGCCTGGTTCGCAATGACGAGCCAAGAACTTAACATCATAAAAATGAGAGTCAATTCATGAGCGCTCAACTGTCAATATAGCACGGTGCTCGTCGTCATGTTCTTAATTCCCCTCCCCGTGTTCACTATATCGGAAGCCCAGGTTCCCTCACAAGACCACTCCTCATAAATCCGTTCTTCCTGAACAATCCCAAGTTCAACGGCCACTTGTCCCCCATCCAGGTCGACAGTTGCGTATGATCTCGTTCCTCGTTTCCTTGCAGCGTATTCGGGTGAATCAGTGCCGACAGCGGACCGCGATTGATCACCAACCACGGGATGAAGGCGCCAAACTGCTGCGGCGTGAACAGATTGACTTCGAACATACCGACAGGGTGTGGTCCGACGGGCTTATCGAAGAGCTTGTAGATCCGAAGCTCGGGAACTGGTTGAGGATCAGCAAATAGGCTCCCCATGGTAGAGAAGGTATATGTTCTTGAAGTCAGGGGAAGGAAAAGAGCGATATGGGTGACTCACATTCTCGTCGGATCCGTTCGTGGAGCTCGCGAGCGAACTTCACCTCATCCTCGGATGTATGTAGAAAGTAAATGTGAATATCAAATCCTCCGCGTTTGCCGTTCGTTATAGGATCGGCGAAACGATCGTACGCTTGGGATGGCCGAGCTACCGGTGGATTGACGTAGGATTTCCCATCCTCCAGGTTGATCTCACTTCGGCGACGTTAGCATCGTCCTAGGAAACTTGTTTCGTTCCAGTGCTTACTTGGGAAGGTCTGGTAGATTTCTGAAGCCTTCCAGAGGGGAAGGATAGGTATAAAGGGAGGGGTCCGCCATGATTTTGCAGGTAGGTATACAATTGGAGAGGAGGGAAAATATGTTTGCTTAATTGCTTGGGTACGGATATTTAATTACCAGTACACATTTATGAGACCGAGATTGTCGGTTATTATATTCCAGTCGAGCATTCACTGTTACCTGTCGGCGCATGAGGTCATGGAGTAGACGTGATGGTTGGGCTGACGAATACTATTTCTTAGCTGCTTAGAAAGCGCGGAATTTAGAAGCAGAACACGCTAGGGAGGAACGGACAACAGTAATACTCAAAACCTCAATCATTTCATATACGGCCGATCTCAACAAATGGCTGAAGCTCCTGATATGGTATTAGATGCCAACCGACAAAATCGCATGTAAATAATTCGTAAAAGCGCTATCATGAAAGTGGGAAATCTCCGATGCGCCCCCGTCCATGCTACCGGGCATCCCAATATCCATTAATTCTGAACGAGCAACCACAAATTAGCAAAGAAAGCAACCTATCTTCATAAGTCTGTACCAAAGCACGGACAAGCCCACGGACAAGCCCACGGGAAACTCGACCTATTCACTATCCCGATGTCCTATCCATCCTTGGTGTCAGTGGTCCCTCCGGCCTTGCATAGGGATGGTTCCCACCCACCGGTACAGGCTCTAACAAAGTCGTCAACGCGTTAGCCATCCACCCACCTCCTAGCATTCAATCATCCCCCTCCTCCTCCGTTGCAGGCGGCCGACAGCTCTTCGCCAGCCCGAAATCCAGCACATCGCTCCTCGGCTCGATGTAGTTGCGCAGGCACCAACCGACCTGGGTCGCAACTATGGACTGGTGGCCGAGCGGGTCCGTATGCTGCGACCGGAGGAAGATGACCTGGTTCGTCGAGTCCTCGCGGTCGTACACCCGGTCCGACGTGCCGAATGCGACCAGGACGAGATGGTTTTTGCGGATGCGGTAGGGGTAGTCGTTGGCGACGGTGCTTGGTGGAGGGTCGGATGGGGCGGAAGGTGGCGGGGGTGGCGGAGGGAGGTTGGATGTAGTTGGTGTGGTGCTGGCGCCGTTGATGAATGGAGGGAGGGAGGGAACCGAAGTAGTCGAGCTCGAGTGCGAGGGAGTACATCGAGCGTAGATGTTTTGAGCGAGAAGCTGGAGAAGGTGTTCGTAGATCTTCCGGGGCATCCGCGCCGCAGAAGGGTTGTTCGTTGGCCAGGTGGTAATATGGAGCGTGACGAGCTCGTGCAACTGCGACACGGAATTCTGGGGGCGATTAGTTCTGTCACCCGTCGCGAATGGGAACGATCAAGGTACCATGAAGGATGTAAACTCTATGCTCTCGATCTTCGTGATGCTCGTCGCTGGCGCGGCTACGCTAAGCTGCTGCAACCCCGTTGCCTTTCGGCAGATGTTGTCGAATTCGTTCACCGCATACACCAGTTCCTCTTCGTCCCCATCGCCCTTCGACGCATGGACATTCAAGTCCTTCAGCGTTTTCCCATGCCTCGCAATCCCGGCGGCGGCCGGCAGCTGCTTCGCATAGCAAATATCCAACGTGAGCTGTTTCAGTCCGCTGACCAAGCACAGGAACCCGTCCACAGCGTTCAGCGCATCGTTCTCGGCATTATCCTCGTGCTTGAATTCCAGGCACTCGAGGTGCTCCGGGAGTCGCGAACTCTGGCTCATTTCCGCGAACAGCGTGTCGGCGCCCGAACACGTGTACACGCGCAAGGCTCGCAGGTTTTTGAAGTCGATGGCTTTGCAATACGTCAACGCCGCATACCGGAGGCCGATTTTCTGAAGGGTCAGGTCGCGGAGGGGGAGTGGAGTACAGGATTCGAACGGCATCATATGGCGGAACAAAGTCGACGTGATCAAGCCCGGCGCCGTGGCGCTGTCGTTCAGCTCTCGTAGAGGAATCGGGTTGTCTTGATTATCCTCGAAGGTGGTGTGCAGGGTGATCTTCTCGACCTTCTTCGAGCGGCGCAGGATCGTATGGGACATATTCAGCACATCGCGAGAGTCAGGGTAGAGGCCGAGTTTCTTGACGTTGTCGAAGAGCTCATCAAACTTGAGCGAGGGATCGGACTCGAGCTGCGGGAGGACATCCCGATCGAGAGCGATCGCCTCCATCCATTTCATCCGGCGTTGCTTCCGATAGAGCAAGAGGAGATTGTCGGCGTTGAGGGGACTCCATGGGTGCCAGCTGAACTTCTCGAGGATATTCTCGGGCAGGAACTCGAGGATCATGCGAATGACCACGTTTGCTTGCTGCAGCTGATTGCACTTGCAGGTGTCTGGTACATCAGCCAGGTAGAGGTCGAGCTTACGGATATATGGGAGACCGATGTTCTTGACGTTGAGCAATGAGGTGAGCTGGCCATCATTTGGCCCACCAACATCAAGCGTAACCGAGTGATATAGTTGTCGGACGGTGATCGCGTGTAGTTGCTTGGAGGTGAGGCAGAGTGACTTGAGATCGGTGGGACGGATAATCTTGTATAGCAGATTGCATTAGCCAACGACCTCTTGTGTGACGAATGTTAAATGTTTGATATTGCGGAAAACTGTGAATCTCTTAGGAAGAAACATCTAATGGGCCACTTCACTCTTCCTCTGACCCGCGGGTTCTGATATACAATTCTTGGGACGGGCTCGGAAGCCACGCTATGCCGCACGCTACGCCGCCAGCATGCTGTGGATGTAATAGAGTCTATGGAGTCAGGGAATGATGTTTGCTTACATGCGAGACAATGAGGGTCTTGACATCGACAGGCAGATCTATGAATATCATTCTCCTAGATTCTTCCTTTGTTTCTTCCTTTGCCAAAGCTGTACTGCTTGGGGATTCGGTTGCAGGCAGCAGGGCTAGGGGGTTGTCGGTCGTCCTCGGAGATCCTGAAGAGTTATCTGTCACCTGGGTGCATTGAAGAGGAGGTTGTGGATTTTTCGTAGCGTTCGATGATTGCTCTAAGACAGCAGGCAGAGGATGACTGAGCTGCTCATGAGCGACGTCTGTGTTGAGCTTCGCCTGAGCATTGTCATCAATCTGCCCGGACTGCTGCTCCACATCGACCATGGTTGCCTCTTGGCCCAAAGATTAATGGCAAATGATAAGGGATGAAGACTCTAAGATATGAGTGCCTGGTAACTATTCAGGAAACTATTGTTGAGGAGAAGGCTAGGGGACAACTATGGGATAAATAAGTTAGGTATAATGTAGGTTGGTTCTGTAGCCAAATGCACATTAGCACTGTATGTCCTGATGAGGAAAGGCTGAAGTGTGGACCGCAGCTCGTAATTAGATCAGGAATTCAGGATAACGTCCCGCTGCATCCTGTACATTCTGTACATTCTGATCTATGTCGATTAGTTATCCTGTTATCCAGTCTGACTCACTTCTGAGTCTAGCCATGTATCTTTCTGTTGCATTGGTAGCAGAACCGACCGAAACGCCATATGAGGTTGATGGTGGCAGTCATGAATAATATTCATCATGTTAGGTCCTGTAAAGTCGGGTACCTGAGGTATTTTATATTCAGCCGGCGCCCCCTCGAACAACCTTCCCTCAGACAACCTTGAACAAGAGATGGGAATGCGCAACCTGCGCGGGGGACTTCAAGCCACCAATTCCTCTTTCGCATATGACACCTGACGCCGGCACTCGCGCTCGACATACGGGGAATTAGCAATCGACCGGAAGGGAAGGGCCGGTTTCCTACGATCAAGCATCCACCATGCCGGATTCATCCATCCCCCAGCCGGCCTGCATCCATTGGAACCGCTCACGAGACGCTGAAGTTGAAGCCGTCGGGATAGAACACGCCCGCCCTTCTACTCCCCGCCGTCCGGAGTCCTTCGAGGAGAGGTCTCAGGAAGATCCTGAAGCTGAAGCTGATCCCGACGACCTAGACGGCGTGCACCTCCCAGAACACATTCAAGGACCGCTTCCGCTCTCCGAGGAGGACTTACACGACCTTTAAGAGGAAGTGATGGAGTCCGTACATCGGGGGAAACGAACTGCGTCCCCGAATCCCGCCGTCCTTTTGGAAACAGGATCGGTCCGAACCGAACGATCTTCTAGCAATGCTAATGAAGTCTACCGCCAAATAGACCTTTCGGCCGTCAAGATCCGCTTTCATGCTGAGCCGCCGGACTTCATCGACACCGCTATCAAGGGCATCCTCAACGTCGACGTCTCGAAGCCACGGCTCGACTAGCTCCGCATAATAGCCCGAGGATTTCGCGACAGCTGCCTTATAAACGTCCGGAATCTGCCTGTCAAGGGTGTCTTCATTAATACACTCCATACTGCCATCAATGCCCTTGGTCTCATGAACCTCCGTATCGGGGGAAACTTGGCCTGGCGATGGGGGCTCAAGCCCACCGTACCGCCGCGCGTGTATTATTTCAATCCAAACGTTATGGCCAGTGCCCAACATCAGGTTGATGACATGTCGGCTCCTCCCCGGAAGTGACAGAAACCCCCTCCCAAGGTGGATTATATGTCTCCTGGGCCGTCCGCGACCGGCGCACCCGTTCCACCAGTCAGCAACTCACCGAGGTCGGACGAGATGCACCCCCCCGCCCCTATCCTTAAGAAAGAAGGAGACCATTCACATATCAAAACACCCTATCCTGACCTCGCAATGGGTGTAGACGTCAATGCGCGGATCTTCGCCCTTTCATCGCGAAGTCTTGACGAGACGAAATACTCAGAGTTCATCGACTGGCTCCAGAAGGAGCTGGTGCAGTACGAGGCAGAGCGACAATTCGAACAATACTACCTCTAATACCCGCCCTATACGCCCCTGATCTCGCCTTCCCATTTGCTATTGTGGAGGGCAAAGCATACTCGACTGGAAAACAAATCTTCGAGGCCGAGAACCAAGCCGCGGTGTCGATGGCCTGCGCGCATAAGATCCAAATTCTACTCGATCGTCTCACCGATCCCGAAACAATGACGGACCCTCAACTGCATGTGCTCTTCTCCATTGCTACTCAGGGTCCTATCCACGAGCTTTCAGCCCACTGGACCGTCGTGGAAGGGGGGCGTGCGCTGGTTCGAGTCGAAGATCTGTGGTAGCTGGAATGTGCTGCTACCGGAGCGCGCGGAGGACTTCATTATGACGCTGAATAATGTATGCGTTTGGGGTGTAGGAGGGTTTCTGAACTCCGTGGTGGAACATTTATGGGTGGGGCTTACCCAGGCAGAAATGCCCAAGTGAGTGAGCGCAATAGGAAGAAACAGAGGATAAATGACTTGAAGGAAGAGAAGTGCTGCAAGAATTGTAGAGAGTTCCACTCCCAACTTTCACGAAGACGGCACTGGAAGGACTTCGCACTGCTTAATGCTTATACGCGCGATAATATGTTTTCTAGTCATAGAGGCCGGATCTGTTTGGAGAGAACGGCTCCAAGCGAGGTTTCTAGTCGAGTGTCGTCCAGAACATGCAAAACTTCTGAGTGAGAGATGTGACTTCCACTGACTGACCATGCTGAGCATTCCCCGTCTCCCTAACAAGTTTATCCCGGGCCCGTAGTCGACGACCTTTCCGATTCCCGGATCCATGAATCCGTTCCATGCCCAGAGACGCCCGTCCAAAGGAAACCAAGCCCAACCTATATAGCCCCGACACCGCGCTATGCCAATCAATCAGCAGGGAGCCAGAGGTCATGATAGTGTACAAGACAGAAGCACGCGATCCCACCCGACGCCAAATCCCAACCTCAATCCTCCCGCTGCAGCTCCGCCAACAACTCCGCCTCCAACCCATCATCATCGTCGTCGTCGTCTTCCACCACCCCCCCGCGCTCCTCCCCCCTCCCATCCTTCTCGTTCCCGCTCGCCACCGTTGCCTCGGGGCTTAGCAACCCCGACGCCTCGCGCACGTCTGCGTTGGTCACGTTAGACAGGCTCGACACGCGCTCCAATGCCCTACGTTTGCGCCGCTGCAGCTGGCTCATCCCATTGACCGTCGCGAACGGCTGCGATTTACGGACGTCGGCTTCGCTGTCGTCGCTTTCTGTGTCCGCATCGCCTGTCGATGTCGCGCGCTTGCGCTTTCGGGCGCTCGCCATCAGGTCGCCGTTCTCGTTGCGGCCTTCGATATCTGTCATGTCGTCGTCGTCATCGTCGTCGTCGTCGTCCTGATCCGTAGTGTCACCTTCTGAGCCGAGGAACTCCTCCAGCTCCCCATTCATCTCCTCCCAGTTCGCCGCGTCGATTTCGACTGGGCTCTTCAACTCAAAGTCGTCGTCATCACCCTCAGGATCCTCATTCTCGTCTCCCGCGGTCCCCTCGCTCTCGCTCAACAACATGCCGTCATCAACAGTGGTGTCGAACGAGACGTTGGCGGTGCGCGACCGGACGGGACTGGAGTGGTCGTCCGGCTCGACCTCGATGAGGTACGGCTCCTCCGAGACTTTCTGCCAGGCGGAGAAGCATTCGAGAAGCCAGCCGGTGGTGACGATGCGGACGCGCCGCATGCGAGCGGCTTGCTTCACTTTGGCAGTACGGCGGAGCTTGGAGGCGACGACATGGGTGACCGACGAGGTCAGTTGGGTCGAGATCGTGGCACCAAAGCTACGAGCCCATAGGCCGAGATCAGAGCTGCGGACTGTTAGCGTGGCGACTCGAACGTGGAGATTCGAGGGGTTCAACTTACTTCATGGGGTCAGTCCCGAGAGGAATCACGCCGGTGAAAACTATCACCGCATCGCCTAGAACCTGTTCCTTCATCAACGGCAATATGTACTTCAAATCCGGTGTCCAGTCGTTTTGATCCACGGCTTGGCCGCCTGTCCGCTGATCATACTCCGCGTAGAAGACGTCGTGGATACCCGTCAGGACGCTCTCAAGATTCAGCAGCTCGGTGTCGTCGTCATGAAGGAGGTGATGTCGTTCCCGATGTTGCGAATCGCCATTCTCACTCTCCGATTCCGAGTCTTTGGTAGCGGCCTCATCGGCCTTGTCAAGTAGTTCCTGCTTCCGTTGCAGTGGCCGGTCCTCCACTTGCGCTGTGATTGTCTCGGTCTGTTCCTCTGTTTGCTCCTGGAGCAGTTTCGGGTTATCGCCACCAGCCATTGCGACCAGCTGCCGCTCGATATCGGTGATCCCCTCTCCATCTTCGCCCTCCGGAGCGGCTTCGTCGGCAGCGATTTCGCTGTCCGCGCCCTTGACCACGCCACCTTTCGGGTCGATAGAAGAGTCGCCCTGTTCGTCCTTTGGAGGTGGTGGTTCCAACTTCTCCACCTTTTTTGCATCTTTCTCGAGCTCTTGACGTTTGGGCAAGAAACTTGAATTGATATCACCGATGCCGACGAAGAAGTCATACGGGCTGACTTTGACCAGATGATGTGACCAACCCCACACATCTCCACGGTCGTCTATGATCACCACCATGTTCGTATCGCAGGGGAACAGTCTGTGTAGTGTTTTGACGGTCAAGCTCCCGCTCTCGTCCCGGCTGAGGATCCGGTCGCCAAAGATCTTGCGATCTGGATCCACGATCTTGGCGATGTGTTCTGCATATGCCCTGGTTCCCATGGTATAGATGTGCAGCTCGTATACCGACGAGATCTTCTCCAGGAACTCGAGGAGGCCGGGCCGTAGTTTGATATAGTACCAGCAGCTTCGACCTCCAGGGACCTCGTCGATGAGCTGGAATGCCCGGACATCTTTGACGGCATCGTGATTTGGGTTCTCTGGATCTCGTTGCCACTCGCCAACGGTGGGATCGACGGTCGCATGGATGATGGTTTGGTCGAGGTCGACAACAAGGGTTAGGCGGCGTGTCGAAAGCAGGCGACGTTTCGCTTCTTCGTTAGCGCGGGTGGCTTCGTTTCGGCTGACTTTGAGCTGTGTGTCGCCATGGACCATGTTAATGGTGGCGCGCTCCGCATCGAGAGACGATGTGTTGTAGTTGACCCTATATCTTGTCAGCACGACACGCGGACCGCATCGTTCCATCCGCGAAACTCACTGGGTCATGTCCTTCCCGCAATTGACGCACAGCCCGCCATATTGGATCTCATGCTTGCACGGCTCCGCGATCTCCACGAGCGGAATCCCCGGCCACTTCACCAGCTCGCCTTGCCGGACCTTCCATGCGACCACCTTGCCATCGCTCTCGCTGTCGAACTGTGCGAAGGCCGTCTGATCCACCCACTCGGTCTCGTCGCCCAACCGGTCCTTCGCGACCTCGACCCGCGTCTTGTAGCTGTAGCGGAACAGCGTGTCCAGCTTCTCTACATCGTCGCCCGCCCGCTTCAGCAGCTCCGTCACCGTGATCGGGTAGTGCAGCGACGGTGGCGACGTGATCAGCATCGGGAGAGAGGGGGCGCAGATGTTGATGGGGGCGTCGTAGTATATGTCAGGAACTTGGATTGCGATGCGCCTTCACATGCCCATTGCGTGCGGCGGTGCGCACGGGCAAGTCGCGACGAAGGTATAGGTATTCTGTTTATGTCCAGTTGCAACTGGAATGATCGGTGTCGTGAATGTCTCTGCGCGTCGTGATCGTCGTCCAGGATGGCAGAATATAAGGTATCTTCTGTTGGTCGTACAAAGGAAGTGGGGATACTGCAATTGCGCGCTTTGACAGGAGTAGTCGCAATTGGGGGATGGATGCACCACCGCGCGGCTTGATGGTTGTAGAGTGGCGTTTTGGACTTTTGGTTTGTCACCGCGTCCTGGTATGTAGAAAGGCTATTCGGGAGAATTGGCGTCGCGGACCAGGTCGGAATCGTCGGTGTTGATAGAGCTGGGTACTGGGAGGAAGGATCAAGTCCAGACCGATGGATTGGGTCAGGAAGGAATTGGGGGAAATGCACGTTTTGCTGGCACGAGGTATAAAGTAGGGGTACGTATCGTGAAGCATTAAGGATGTACGGAAGATATGGTGGAGGATCGTCTGCAGTGTAGCTTGAGATGCATGTGAGGTCGTAAACAGTGACGCCTCAGGCCAACATAAACTTTTCCTTCAAATCCGATCTTATCTGAAGCTTCCCAAGTTCACCGTGCTCCGTAGTGACGCCAAAGAGCGGGGGATCCGCGAGCTTTTATCTCATTCGTCTCTTTGCTGAGTTCCTTGCCGTTTTCGGTTCTGCCAGTGAATATTAGGCATTAAGGCATAAACTTCAGGCATCCATATTCCCTGGAGTATTGTCGGTCATATGATGTTCCGGCACTGTCACGTGCTACTATCTCCAGCGATTACCGCTTGCAGTGGAAACAGATGACGATAACGATTATGGTGGTCATCAACACAGGCATGCTGTAATTACGAGGATTATCTCATCGGAGGCGTTGAAGGGTTACCATTATCTTGCAAACCACGAGATCATAACATCTTCGAAATGGATTGGTGTGGTATGCATGGGCACTGTAGCTGATGGGTAGAGGGAATATATCAAGCACGAACCCTGCAGCGTTAGAGAGTTGGTCGCATGAAATGGAATGCCCCTAGATCTCGTCTAAACTTGTGACCTGTACGGTAGGTATCATATGTGTCTGGGTTCTGGAGCAGTAGTGTATCCAGCTCTGTTCAGGATTGGATAGATAGCTAACGCATGAAGCTCGAGGACACCGCAATAAGGGCAGATGCACGCATCATCAACAAGACCGGTCAGTGATGAAAAACACATTTCTCCATTGCGATATCTACCTATACGCGTAACGGACCCCATTCAACTTTTGTCCTCTACCATCCGCACCCGGGGGGCCGATCCCCCACACAGATCACGTAATCCCTCCCACAGCGCAACCGAATGTACATTGGAAAATCTGACACTGATGTGATGAGAGCGCGCCGTGAACCACACTCGAACAAATCCCGGGGAAAGAAAAATCAACGGATGAGAAAGGGGAAACAGACGCGTTCCCCACGAAACAGGGCGCGGTCGAATTAGATCGGCCGCAAAAGACCATGGATGAAAGACACTCCTTCTTGATGCGTGGTGTTATGAGATGCCTGGTGCGATTGGAAAAACCATGCCCTCTCGCAACGTAAAAAAAACACGGAACACGAATGCGAAAAACCACCCGAAGAACACGAAACAGTGATTTGAAGTCTATTACCCCGCCCGCGTTTCCGAATGTCATCATCCACCCCATCAAGCGCCACCGATATTAGTAAGAATATAATGCGTTGCCAAGTCGAGGCGTTCTTCCACGTGGTTGTTGTGGTTACAACCCGCTTTCTAACTCCTTCCAAGAATTGGGGGTGTTGGACAAGAAGAAAATATGTGGTCGGTGGACACACGCTCCCCGCTCCCCCCTGCTCCGTTTTTGCGTTCTCCTCGATTACGCCTCGATATACAAGGTCATGTTAGACGCGTTTCTTCATCCGAATAGGTAGGGCCGATGCGTAAACCGGCCCGTGGCGTGTCGCGAGGAATCTAGGCCTTCATACCCTTCTCGCCAAGCAGCTCGCCGATCTTCGTCTTCGCGTACGCGCTGGCGTCGTAGTCGGAGGTGATCTGCGGGGTGAGTCCGGCGACGACGATGAAGATGCCCATGGCCACGAGACCGAAGACGATGATCTTGCGCATGACGGGCTGGCGCTGGCCATAGTCGTCCCAGGAGCGCTTGCCGTCGGCGATGTATTCCTTGAGGCGCTGCGCACCGAGCTTGTAGTAGACGAGGCCCGTGAGGGCGATGCCGTAGCCGAAGGCTTGCAGGATGGTGACGGGGTCGCCGAAGAGGAACATAGACGCAACGACCAGGATGATGTCTTTGAGGACGCCGGACAGGGTGTAGACGAGGGATGAGGTTTTGCCGATCTGAAGGTCGGAGTTAGATATTGGGCAATCGGAAATATAACCGGATGAAGGTGAAGGGGGCTTACCAGAAGCACAACGGCCACATTGAGCCCGAAGGCGACCATTCCGTTGAGGAACAGCGTGGACAAGCCGACGTCCAGGATATCCTGCATCTGCATGTTCGGGATTTCCAAGAACAGGCAGACAATGCCGTTCATGACGGTGCACGCCGGGGCGAAGTAGTAGAGCGACACAATCGGGTCCATCTTGAACTCAGCCGAGGAGAGCAGGCGCTCGACCATGACGATACGGATGGCCTCGAAGGTAAGACCGCAGATCTGGAACAGAACACCTCTGATGACGAACTGGATCTCTCCTGCAGAGGCGATCATCACACCGACCACGATGAGCATGACATTCGCAAGGGTCCGGAAATTGGGAGTTTGGGTGCCGAGTGCCCAGCCGGTGAGAAGCACTGCAACGGGCGTGGTGGCCTAACGATTGTTAATCCTCCACACGATATTGACGCCAGGATAGGGGGATCCGGGCTCACCTTGAGCATCTGAATGAATGACACACTCAGGTAGAGGTAGGCTACGTTGCCGCATATCAAGCTAAGGGAGAAGAACACGCCAATGGGGACGATGGCACGGAGATAAACGCGGCCGGTCATGGGGACCTTCTTGCGGGAGTCGAGGAGGTTGGTGGTGCGGGCGAGGACCTGGGTCATCAAGGTTGCGAAACCCAGATGCCATGTTGTGAGGAAGATGGCTAGAGGTGGTGTTAAATCAGAGGAATTCGACAGCAGACGTGATGAGGAACCTACGATAATCTACACAATGTTAGTTGGAGTCGATCAAGGCTGCGTCGAAGGAAACTTACGGAATTTTAACCGGTCCAAAATCTGCTTGTTGAAAAGAATGACAGTTGAGCTCAGGGCTATCCATGCTCTAGATCGGGACGGTTAGACTCCTTTCCCACGGATCGAGAACGCAAGTAACGTACGCGATGTAGACGGCAGCGTGCACCGCTCCTTTCTGTGGCTCTGCCATCTTTTCAATGGCCGGGTTGACGGTCGGGAGAATGGGAGCATTGGAGGCATTGCTGCCCTCGCCGCTATCTCCTGAGAGTCTTGTCTTCTCTTCTTGCGACATTGTGATGGGAGAGGTATGACGTTGAACGGGCGACGATGGGATGGATCAAATCGGATGGGGAGGAGGAAAGGAGGAGGAGGGTAGGCGTCACAAAGACTAGAAGTCCGCGATACGTGGCACCGGGAGTTCGCGATGTAGTGTTGGGAAAGGTTGGATTTAATGGAGGATGGAAGATGTAGGTTGAAGGTTGCAGGTGATAACGAAGCCAGGAACGTAAAATTGCAGAGCGTTCGATGAGAGGCGGGCTGGCTAGTAGCGTATCCACTCAAAGCGAAGCGTGCAAGTGTGGACTGGCTGTGGAAACGTGCAACCGATGAGATTGGAGAATATGGGATGGTGCAACAAATGTCTAGGTGCAACAGAGCAATGTGCCACTCCCAAGACCAATTCACAGAAATTCTTCTAGGCTTTTGGGGAAAGTCCAGTAAACTCCAGTTGTTTCAATGGCGTTGAAATCGCCGGCTCTAGAGGCCTTTTTGGCTGCCGGTTTGCACGAGTTGCAGCCGGGGGGGGTATTAGGCTGCTGGGGACTTGGGCCTTGCTTGGGATAGACAGGTACGCTAGGGAAGGAGTTTGGTGGTGGAGTGGCCAACGAATCTTAGAATTGGGTTACACACTGAGAGCCTGAGATTTGGAGGGTGGACTGCTAAGATTTGTTAGGCTAGTTAGCGCCTTAGCCGGAGTGAAATCTGATGGATGTGCTGCGAAATGCGGCGAAGTGCTGCGAAGTGCTGCGAAGTTGCTGCTTGTGGTGCTTTGCCAGTAGGGAGTGGGGGGTACGGGACACCATCCATCCCACACTCTGGGTTCGATCACCAACTCGCTGATGAAGGAGCACAAGAACCAGTCCATGGATCCAATGCCAAATGCATCCGGAGATTGGGAGAAGCAGCTACAGAAAATTGGACGCTCAGGACTTCCCCTTAGAAATCAGATGCAGAACCTCAGAACCTAAAGACACAGTCCCTGACGTATCGTTTAGGACAGCTGAAGTTGATTCTTTGGCACCCTATCCAGCATCGTGGCTCCTCCTCAACTCATGAGATCATCGACGAACTTCATCATTACTTCCACAATGCCTTAACGCAGCATCACCACACTTGCAGGCAGTACAACTGACAGCACCCACAAAAAAGACTCAAAATTGGATCTTAAACTGATTCATCCACCAGTATAAAACTCTGGATGGCAAAAGCAAAATGATACTTCAAATGCTTCATTCCTCAAATCCTCAGTGACATTCCCGCTATTTCGGTTTGCTCCATTCCGATTCCCGATAACATCACCAATAACTAGGTATCTATATTGCTCCTCTCGGTGGTTAGGTATAGTCCTTGCCGCGTATGGCGCTTGCTTCCCTTCTCCTGAGTGTTTGAACTTCGTGACACCCAGATGACCTCATCGGAGTTCTAGCGGCGACCGGACGGGAGTAACACAACGGCTTCAGCCTGCCGAACCGGCGATCCCCTTCTTCCTTCGCAATCTTTGCTCCTCAGATATCGGGCTTCAACTGTGGGCATCAACCGTTTGACGTGGTCGTACGCGCAATTCCGAAACAGAATTTTATGTGGGTTTTGCTGGAGTTTCTCGACGCTGGAACTGTGGGTTGGAGAAGTTATTTGCCCGTTACAGTGGATTCCGAGCGCTCGATGGATGTCGTCACAGGATGGGGATCGATCTCCATCACGGCCAAATAATGTGTTTCAGCTTTTTGCGCACTTTTCCAATCGTCAAATTGAAACGGGGAGTTTATCAAGTTATGGACCTGGAGGAGCGCAGGACCCGCAGAGCCGCAACCACGATCTCTAGATGACCACATCTCATTTGTGACACCCAGCATTACGACTCCACGAGATCCTGATCTTCCCAGTTTCATATGCGGTGCCCCAATAAAACAGAATCTTCATGCCTACGGTCCCAGAGGCCAGATGATCGTCCAGAGTTTCAGGGACCATATCTGATGGCACCCTGGCATTCCTTGGGAGCTGTTGAGGATATCATTTCGTTGGCGAACGTCCCCTGACGTCGGCTTGTAGATATTGGGAGGGATTATTTGCACTGCCACGATAATGGATCTGTCTATCCACTACCCATGCATGGAGATGGGAGAGGCCCATTCCGGTCCACTGCACTTCCCTCCATCTCCTGTTAAACTATTGAACCCCTTTAAGGGAGGCAAATGGATCTCCCAAACGAATGGGGGACCAAGGGGAAAAGGTCATGTAGTCAAGAATGACACTGGATGAAACTAAAATCAACTTTTGTATTACCCACCTCGCCGTTCTCTCGGGGCCGGACGGCATATATCCTGGCGGTATACATGCGGCTGCAGGCTCAATCCGTTCTGACGGTTCGTTGAAGAACCAAGTTTGCCTGTTGCCATGATGTGGTTTCGATGTCCCACTCTATCGTAACTCGTACCTCGCAACTCGCGATGGTTAGGCTCGTATCGAACACAGCCCCGATCTACGGAATGTAATTACTAACATTCCACTCGTGCTCTGTACCGGTCACATGATAGAAATTAATACCATACAACTTGAATGAAATGACCTCAAGAGTCAAACACCAAAAGTCTGAAGGAAGGACTGAGTGAATGTCTTCAACCCCCTGGGCGGCCTAATGTGCAATTGCGTGATGATAGACAGGGAACGGGACACTGGGTTGAAGGGAATCCAAGATGCACCAATCACCGCCCAGCGGGAATGCACACTTCTCGAAGCCGATGTCCAACGCACGGGAATGGCAATGATCCAAGCAAAGTCCCATGTCTCCGTCGGCTGGTCCATACTCTCTTCGGATCGCAGCATGCACTGGCCCTCCGCCTTCCGGAGTCCAGACGCTCGACAACAGGAGGCGAGGCGGCTCGGGGAGAGGGAATAAAGGGAGCAGAGCGGCAGAGAGCGATTAAAAGGGAACATGCATGGCACCCCCTGATCCGCTCGACGTTTGGGTTTTGAGTGATTTGGGCGTTTCACGTGCTGATAGCCCCGATCTCCAGAAAACGATAGACATTAAACTCTCTCAAAAACGGGGATGATAGGAGCAATTACACCGTAGGACACGGGGCGTTTCCTGCATCCTCGATATGCTCCTGTCCGCGACCAGAGAAAATTCCCTCAGATCCATTGTGAAAATTTCATAGAGTCTGGGAGGATGTGCAACTCAACAGGACCCAAGAATCGATCATCTCGTGGTCGTACGGCTCTGATTGCTGGAGCGAAACTCGGCGATCCCCCTTTTTTTCCTTCCCTCCTCCACTGCGGACACTGGACAGCCGGCGGACTGTGGTCCTCTCCTCTGTTTTGGCGCCTCCTTGAATCACGAAGTCCAACCGAGACGCGGGATGCTCCAATCTCCGTCCATGATTTCCGTGTTTGGCGCTGTTGGAGGACATTTGAAGCCACAGTGACTTTCCACGCCGCGCTAAGCATTATCGCAGACCATTGAGAGCTTAAGATGGGCAATGGCAGCTGGCGAGGCAATGGTGATCGTGACTTTCAACACCTATCAAGTACTTATTGAAATATCACAGTCTTCCATACCTTAGGGGGACGATACGGATAGGTAATTCGATAGAACATTGACTGTACCCTCCTCGATAGATAGTCTCAACAGCCAGTCCACAGCATCTTCATTATTTTGAGTTACTGCTATGATATGGTTGCTAGATCGGAATTGTATCATCCGAGCGAATGTCATGTTGATAGCCTCTTTGAATTCCTGCAAGCCCCCCTTGGTCCATGGACACCTGTGCCCTATGGACGCCTCCTCGACTCCTCGACTCCTCGACTCCTCGACTCCTCGCAGCCCTCGACTCTCGAAGATTCAAGGCAAACATAAACACGGGATCGACCCACTCCAAACCGCGGATAGCAGACGTTGGCAATCTCAAATTAACTTGGAATGCATAGGAGGTGAGCCTTGTAGTATTATTAGCTACCCTATCCTTTTGTTTGTCCGGTATTACCTGGAAGGTATGTTGGTAGATCACGGATAGGATGATAGACACAACAGCTTTGGCAACAACAGCTGCAATCATCTTGATACAGACACTGTTCGTCCATTGTTGCCACCGCCAGGGCTCCACTAGAGATGGATAAGATAGGAGTAGCACAGCCATGCGAATGTCCGAGTGACCCCTTACAGTGACATTATTATGGATGATGAAGGTAAAAGTAGCATTCATGCTGCAAGCGACTTGTTTGGTTTAGCGCCTATGGACAACCTGGAAATAATTTTGGTCCACTCTCTAGCCCCATACTATCAACCAGCTTCCTCTCCTCGCGCTGCCCTCAACGCTGTTCACCTTCGTCCCAAATCCTACCAGAGATCACAGCTGTATCCGATTTTAGCCTCTTTACCAATACCGTATCCTACATTGACATCTGGCAAGCACGTGTGGTGCAATTGCATTCGCTTAAGGGACTCGTCCGATTCCCGCTCCCCTGAACATTTCCTCTTCAAGAATACACACCTGGACCACATTTCCCGCAACAAGATCTCACGATGCCGTCACTGCCTGTCATGAACGGCTCCTCTAGCAAAGACATGTATGCGAACCTCTTATGACGGTAAATCTCACGGCCGTCCTCTAACGCGAACTACAGCGAAGTCGATGTCCTGGTCATCGGTGCTGGACCAACTGGTCTTGGAGCCGCCAAACGTCTCCATCAAATTGTATGATCACGATCGACCCCTCTTGGAGCTGTGTGGACTGACCGCGACATAGAATGGTCCGTCATGGTTGATTGTCGACAGCAACGAGACTCCTGGTGGCCTTGCCTCCACCGATGTCACCCCTGAAGGTTTCGTACGTGCACTATTCCTTCTTGATGACATGGCACACCTCTAACAGGTGGTGGATTGACAGCTCTACGACGTCGGTGGCCACGTCATCTTCTCCCACTACAAGTACTTCGACGACTGCATCGATGAGGCTCTCCCCAACGAGACCGACTGGTACACCCACCAGCGCATCTCCTATGTCCGCTGCAAGGACCTCTGGGTCCCCTATCCGTTCCAGAACAACATCTCCATGTTGCCCAAGGACGATCAGGTCAAGTGCATGGACGGCATGATCGATGCGGCGCTGGAGTGCCGCGTTGCCAACACCAAGCCGAAGGACTTCGACGAGTGGATCGTTCGCATGATGGGCACTGGAATTGCGGATCTGTTCATGCGTCCGTACAACTTCAAAGTCTGGGCGGTGCCAACCACGAAGGTATGAAATTCCGTTCCGAAATTTCAGAGTCGCGGTGGAAGCTTACCGAGTCGTTCTTCAGATGCAATGCGCCTGGCTAGGCGAGCGTGTCGCTGCCCCCGACCTCAAGTCCGTCACCAAGAACGTCATCCTTCAGAAGACCGCCGGCAACTGGGGACCCAACGCCACTTTCCGCTTCCCTGCTCGAGGAGGGACGGGTGGTATTTGGATCGCCGTCGCCGATACGCTGCCGAAGGAGAAGACTCGATTCGGCGCGCACGGGGTGGTTGATAAAGTCGATGCCGACAACAAGAAGGTGACCCTGCAGGATGGCACCACCGTGAAATACCAGAAGCTCGTGTCCACGATGGCCGTCGACGCGCTGGTGGAGAAGATGGAGGATAAGGAGTTGGTGGACCTGAGCAAGGGCTTGTACTACTCGACCACCCACGTCATCGGAGTTGGTATCCGTGGCGAGCGTCCTGAGCGGATTGGTGACAAGTGCTGGGTATGTCCTACTTCTATTCTTAGTTCTATATATCGTGACGACAAGACTGACTCGACTCCAGCTGTACTTCCCCGAAGACAACTGCCCCTTCTACCGCGCCACCATCTTCTCCAACTACTCCCCCAACAACCAACCCGCCCAATCCGCCCAACTCCCCACCCTCCAACTCGCCGACGGCAGCAAGCCCGCCACCTCCGCCGCCGCCTACGGCCCCTACTGGTCCATCATGCTCGAGGTCTCCGAATCCTCCATGAAGCCCGTCGACCAGGATGCCCTCCTCGCCGACTGCATCCAAGGCCTCGTCAACACCGACATGCTCCAGCCCGCCGACGAGATCGTCTCCACCTACCACCGCCGCTTCGACCACGGCTACCCAACCCCCAGCCTCGAGCGCGAGGGCGTCCTCAAGGAGCTCCTCCCCAAGCTTCAGGCCCGCGATATCCTGTCGCGTGGTCGCTTCGGCAGCTGGCGCTACGAGGTCGGCAACCAGGACCATAGCTTCATGCTGGGCGTCGAGGCCGTCGATCACGTCATCAACGGCGCCGTCGAGCTGACTTTGAATCATCCCGATTTCGTCAATGGGCGGAAGAACGAGGAGCGGAGGCTGTTGGATGGCGCGCAGGTGTTTAAGAGCATGCAGGGAATCACGAAGGCTGCCGAGCAGGGTAGGCCTCGTGCCCCGACGGTTGGGAAGGCATGAAACATTCAACGATGCAAAAGGAGATGGTAGCTTGGTCCTGTAATGGTTCGATTCATAGAATACTGAGTTACCACCGAGGAACCGTACGGGCCCCTTGTTTTGGGGGCATCAACGTGGGTGTTCCCCAGGTTTGGGGCGTCGGTCCTTTCGTTTGTCCCATACACGTTTTCGACTTTCTTCCGCTGCGAGCGCGTCCGTTTGCACCGGGGTAACGTTCATTTGACGGGAAAAGGGGGGATGAGTGGACATAGAGAAAAGAAAAAAGCGAAATAATAGTTGCGGTTTTGGCCGGTTTTGGCCCTGCCTTCAGAATAGATTTTTCGGCGGCTCTGGAACGCCGCCAATACACTACCGTAGCTAGATGCTTCAAGAATGGATTGTTTTTTGTTTCTGATCGGTGGCGGGTTTACATGGCATGAAGGCTTTGGAGACGTTGAACCTGTGCAATGCGAATTGAGGTCTCAGAACTTAAATATGTGACATAATGCTACACGTACATCTGCCGGAAAGGCCATTTCCGCATATCCTGCCAACCCGTTTCGTAGCCGAGCAAATACCAATCCCATTACCGGGCCTTTCGCATCAGGGAGCCAGCCGTACAATACCACCCCCTCCATAGCACGCCAAACGCCTCGAGAAGATGACCCTCATCCAGCCAGCGGTCACTCCGGGGCATCTTCCACCTTCGCCTTCTTCGACCCCTCGCTCGCTTCATCCTCCTCCAGTTTCCTCTTCCCTTTGCCATTGGTCTCCGGGACCGGCGCCTTCTCCTTCTTCCTCGTCCTGATCAACCCCGAAATGTCCGTGGCGTTCTTCGTCGCCTCCGCGATCGTGGCCTGTTGCTGGAACGCGTCCGCGCCGGTGAGCGTGCCGAGCAGGCCCTGGAGCGCCTCGGTTTGCGCGTCTGCGATGGTCATTTCCGGGGGCTGGAATGGGGCGTTGAGATCTTGTAACTGCGGGGTGTTAGCATGTCAGTGTAGATATATATGTATGGGAGGAGAAACCTACCCGTTGCTCCATATCGCCCACCATCTCCTTGACGTCCGCAATTGTCTTCAACTTCGCCGTCCGCCCCTCGCCATCCTCCATGGCTTTCACCGCCGCCTCCTCCTTCGCGACCCGCAGATGGCAGCTCGCGATCGCCTTCTCCATCTCCCCCGCCGCCTGCTTCCGCATCGTCTCATCCACCTTCGCCTCCGCCATCGACTCGGCGCTGCGGTTGCCCTGCTCGGCTTCCTCCTGCGCTTGCCGCACCGAGCTGACGGAGGCGAACTCCAACGCGAGGGAATACTTGAAGTGCGCTTCGGCGAGGATCTCGGACTCCGCGGGGTAGAGCTGGAGCTTGAGGTCGAGCGCTTGGGCGCTGTCCGCGACGGCGTCGGCGAAGCGTTCGTTTTCAAGGGAGATCTCGGCTTGGTAGTCGCGGGTGTCGGCGAGGAGCTCTTTGGTGTCATGGATCGATTTGTCCTTATCTTGGCCTCCTGTCGTTGCATCCTCGGACGAAAGCTCGGTAAGTCGTCGCTCCAGCAGTACGCGCGCCAGATCTAAGATCTCGTACGCGTTCGCCAAATCGTCCTCCTCTTCCTGCGCCGCTTGGTCTTGGCCCTCCTCGTCTTCCTCGTCATCCGACGTGTCCCAGTTCTCATCGCCCGTGATCTCGAAGAACGGTTTATTCGCCGCGGTCTCCTCCCCTCCCTTCACCGGTAAGGCGCTCGAGGAACTACTGCCCTCTCCGGCGTTGTTCGACTCCCGGTTCTGCTTGGCGCCCTTCTTCTTCGCCGGCTTGTCGGCCGCCACCTTTCCACCTAGCACGTCGTTCTTCTCCACCGCGACTTTGTAGAGGCATCGCCCGTACCGGAACAGCAGGTCGGCATTGCTCGGGTTCATCTCGCCGTGGAGCGCGGCCTGCATCTCGGTCGCATCGCTGTAGATGTCGGCTGCAGCGGGGTAGTTCTTGAGGGTGTAATAGAGGTTGGCAGAAGTGATCAGCTCGCTCAGCTTTTCGGCGCTGGGAGGGAGTTCATCTGTATTCTCGCCGTTTGCTTCTCCGACCAGGTCGGCCGGCGGAGGAGCGGCGGCTTCTTCTGGCTTGATCATTATTGCAGCAACAAGGATATAGGGTGTTTATCGATGAAGACTAATCAATGGCCCGTGGAATAGGAAGTGAATGAAAGTGAATTGTGGTAGGTGAAGAATTGTCCTATGCGTGGCGGGACTCCGAAGATATATGTCCCTTATATGTCCCTCTTCCTCTGTTATGTTTCCTCACTCTTCTTCACTCTCTTTAGTCTAATAGTCTTTGATGTTCCTGAGCACGGACCATCATAACGCGGTTGCCTCAATCGCGTCGCGTCTTCCCGCGTTGAGATTTGATACAACTTTATATTCGGACAATGCAAACTTCCTTCACCCCACCGACCTCCTTTGACTTATACATATTTACTCGTGTATATACTCGCAGATATGGAAGTCCCCTTGAATATTTCAGATACGCCCCGTATGCCCTCTAAAAACCCCATTCCTTCCTCTTCGCCAGGCTTTAGCACCCCGCTCCCGCCTTTAAACGCCCTCCCCTCAAAGCCCGCCGGTCCTCCAAACGCTGCCCACCGAACACTTCCTCATGCCATTGCCGCTACCCGTACCTTACCGGCAGGCCCCAAACCGAGCGTCCTTCCCATTCAACTGCCGCCGTCGACCCTGCGACCACTCGCGTTCCGCACCTTTACCAAAAAGCACAACCTGACCCTCACGTCCGCAGCCCTGGGTCAGCTTGCTGCGTTCATTGGGAAGCATTGTGGGACCGGATGGAGAGAGGAAGGTCTCGCAGAAGGTGTGTTGGAGGAAGTAGCTAAGGGGTGGAAAAAGGGCGGCGGGAGCGTGATTGTTGGTGGAGATGATAAAGGGATCCAGCTACTCGATTCTATTCTCAAGAGCGTGGAAGGAGTAATGAGCGGTGGCAAGGTGGTTCGCGAGTTAAGCAGAGTTGGAAGTTTCAGTTTTGCTACTGGCGATGCCGCAACAGCTGGCGAAGTCCCACGGACACTGGGAGAACGTCAACCAAGCTTCGGCCTGAGCGGATTGAAAGTCCAAGAGTCCAATGAAGATGAAGATGACCATCTCATGGATCCGAGAGAATGGTTACAGGTATTGAGTGCCTTTGAGCAGCCGAGAATGATCTACAATGTCTCGAGCAAGAACTTCGACCTGTAAGTGGCGGCTGGCTGTCGGACGATGATCAAGGGGCTGACTATAGAAAGATCACCGACGAAACCGACGCTCTTCCCTCCCCCAAGCCACCGGACATCCCTCTTTAGATCAAGATACCACCTCGTTCACCAACGAATCCTCAGGAACGAGTCCTTTCAGCCCCCATCTCTTACAGCACACAATTCCTCGCCCTCGTACAACAACAAGATCACACCCATCGCCAATCTACTAGGCCGGACCGGCTCAACACATTTGCTTTTCGGTCTTCTTACTACCACTGCCACGGGCGTCCTCGCACTGGCCGACACGACTGGTACCATTGTCCTGGACGTGACACATGCTCAATCATTGCCCAAAGACGCCGTTTGGTATACACCCGGCATGCTCGTCCTTGTCGACGGCCAATATCGAGAGGATTTCGGCACTGCAAGCGCAGGAGGAGACATACTCGGCGACTCTGGTGGTGTCGGAGGGACCATCAATGGCACATTCGCTGCCTCGGTGCTTGGTCACCCCCCATGCGAGCGTCGAAGCGAAACTCTCGGCATCCAGGACCCCTCCAACGCGAACGTATCCGGGCCCGGTTTTGGATGGACCGATTTTCTCGGCGTTGGGTCTGAGCGTGCCACCGGTACGCGTATGCGGCGAATTCAGGCACGAGTTCTCGCGGCGATGCGGCAGCAGCAATCCCTTGACGGTTCTCCAGACGCCATGGACGTGGACGAGGATGCCGACGCGGATGAATCGCAGCGAACCATCCCGCGAACGCTCCTCTCTCGCCGTGCTTCACCCACCGTGGCCGTTGCATCCGGCCTGAATTTATCTTCCCCGCACACTCTCCCCGCCCTCCGCACTCTATTCTCGACCTACGACGCGGTCCCGCCGACCGAGATTCCTCTCGCCATCGTCCTCTGCGGTCCGTTCGTTTCCGGCGCGGCCCTCTCGGGCGCTGTTGGATCCGGGAGCATCGAGTACAAAGAAGGGTTCGATCAGCTTGCCGGGCTTTTGTCCGACTTTCCGGGCGTGCTTGCGCGGACATCGCTGGTTTTTGTCCCCGGCGATGGAGACGCGTGGACCAGCGCGTTCGGCGGCGGCACGTCGGTCCCGGTGCCGCGAAAAGGCGTCCCGGACCTGTTCACACGACGCGTCAAGCGGGCGGTCGCGGATGCGAATAGGGAGATCTGGGGGGCGACCGTGGGCGAGGCGTCGAATAAAGGAAAGGGGGCGGCAAGGAGTAAACATGGGGACGTCTCGTGGACCAGCAATCCTTCCCGATTGGCGTGGTTCGGCTGTGTTGGCGAGATGGTTGTGTTCCGTGACGATGTCCTTGGCCGACTAAGGCGACTCGGGATTCGACTTGGAGGAGACGAAGCCCCAGACGAAGAGCAAAACGAAGACGAACTTGAATCTGGTAGCGTCGCTGGCGAGGGCCCGGCATCGCAGCAATCCAACAGCATGGAGGAGTCGCAAACTGTACAGTCTACGAGTGCGGACGATGCTGCTCCAAACATAGACCCGGACGTGGAGACGGCAAGGAGACTAACGAAGACCTTATTGGACCAGGGCAACTTAGCACCCTTCCCTCTCGAACATCGTCCAGTGCACTGGGACTACGGTCAAGCCCTGAGTCTATACCCTCTCCCATCCGCGGTCGTTCTTGCGGACTCCGAAGCCCCGGCATTCTCCCTCAACTACATGTCCTGCTGCGTGATGAACCCCGGCGACATCGTCGAGGGGCAGGGAAGCGTAAGGCGTGCCAAGTGGGTCGAGTACGACATTAGCCAGAATCGAGGGGCCGTAAGAATCGAGGGATGAGCAGCCAGCCTCTGCGCAACTCGCTCATGCTTCCGCGTCTGTCGGTTGAGTGTGCGTTCCTCGCATGCGGGAGACGCCGGTATCGCTCGATGCGGTGCGGAAGACCGAAGTGGAAGACGGCAAATCGTGTAGAGCCACCGAATTGTTAGCTTCTTGCGCATCATCTGACGGATTCCCGTCGACAGCGCCTATGCCCTCACGCTCTGCGGTCTTGCTCTCCTTCCCATACTTCTTCTTCAGCCACGGACGCAGGTTCAAATACCCCCCCGCAGCAAACACGCCCAGCCAGAGAATCAACTCCGAACCATAGATGACCAACCCCAGGACATCCACGCTCGTCTGGAACAAGACGGAGATAAGGGAGAACAGATCGCCAGCCGCGTCGAGCGCAACGAACAGAAATGAAATCCCACGCACGGTCTTGTGTTTGACGATGTCCACATAATGTCGGAGGACCCCCGCGGCTAGGAGCACGGCGGAGAGCACCGCCATGAGGGTCATCGGCCACTGGATGTGTCGGTCTCTTGCGATACGCAGTGCCACGATCAACGCGACTTGCAGCCCTGCCATTAGGACCGCGATGGGAACGACGACATAGAGAGTTTTAACGATCGACCAGTGCTACGGACGAGGCTTAGAGCATGGAGAGAGGTGGGACTTGGAGGGCATCGCTACCTTGTTGTAATAGTAGCATTGGATCCAAGTGATGAGACTCAGGCACGTCAATAGCTGCGGTTGGATTCGCAGGGCGATGTTGAATTCCTCCACAATGTTATATACCCCCAGCGGCACACCTGCCCATGCCCAAAGCATCATCATGGACGGCTGCAATCCAATCGCATGATGCCGTCGGTAATTGATGATTATCTGAGGGATCAACTAGCGCTGTGGTTAACAAACTGGTGAGGGGGGTGGGCAATGGAAATACATACCTGGATCGACCAACATACCTACACGTCCATGGAACAAACAAGTGAGCCACTATTAATACAGCCGGTTCATTCGGTGCTTCAAGTACATACAGCTCCCATTGTCCCCAGCACATTTGCGGCGGTTGGGATGTCCATGTCGCCAATGCGGATATTTGTAATTATTGGAGGTGGACTAGGTATATGCCGCTTCCCCGTCTAAATCAACTTTGATATATTTAGCCCACCCCAGTACCATCTTACGGTGCTGTTGAACCTTAGTAGAGTAGTGATTGGATCTCGCCCTCGGCTGCTCTTGATATCTTGAGCTGTCCATGATTCTGTTGATGCCTTGTTGCCGTGTTGCCTGATCATCGGACCAGGACATCTCTGCTCACTCTCTGTCAGTCTCAGGCTGTCAGTGGTACGGACCAATGCACTGATATATATTACTATTTCCAATTAACAGCTGTATCAACCATCAATCGTTTCAATTTTCAGTAGTGATGGTCTTGCATCCACTACATTTTCCATCCATTTTCCATCATTTGACTCTGTCAAGTACTGGTGAAGGTGGTTTCACGCTGACACACATCTTCACAAACACGACCGGCAGAACCTCGGACGGACTCGTGAACGAGAGACCCCTGCTGGCGCTGCTGCCCTCGAATTTTGGAACGTCACCCAGAACCTCTTAGACCCCTTCCCAATTTTTCAGTAAATTTGGATCTGTCCACATCTTTCCCTGAAGCATCACTTCCCGATTCCCCGCAATCCCCCTCGACCGTCCTCTTGCCACTCTTTGGGAGTGTTTCGGGAGGCTGACTATCCCACAATGGCCGACGTTGCGACCGCGAAGCCCAACGGGGCCGGCGATGCATCTGCCACCAAGTCCAAGCCCTCGGTGACGAGGGTTGAGAAGCCCGACGACGATCAGTATAAGAAGGATTTGGAGAAGGCCGAGAAGGAGCATGCGGCCTCGCAAGAGAAATTGGTGGGTTACGTCCAGCTTTGACGATGGTCATCCGTTGGACTCAGTGGCAGTCGCTAATGTTCAAATCAGACCAAGATCAAGGACAAGATCAAGCTCGCTCAACCGCAGAACAAGGACACGCCGCAGGCCAAGCGACAAGAGGAGCTCCGAACTGAACTGTCGGCGATCCGACAGAAGCAGCAAGGTGCTAAGTCCTCCCGATCCGCGACCTTCGACAAGATGAAGAGCCTCGAGGAGCGGATCAAGTCCAAGCAGACCGAGCTGAAAACCGCCCGTGGTCGTGTCCCGTACAAATCCGTTCAGGATATCGACAATGAGATCGCACGCCTGCAAGGGGAGGTCGATAGCGGGAAGATGAAAATCGTCGATGAAAAGAAGGCGCTCAGCGAGGCGTCCCAGCTGAACCGAGTGAGGAAGGGCTTCGGTGCACTGGAGCAGCAACAGAAGGACATCGACAAGCTCAAGGCCGACGTCAGTGAGCTTCGCAAGACGCTCGATGACCCCGAGTCCAAAGCGCTCTCCGAACGATACACCGAGATCCAGAAGGAGCTCGATGGCATGCGGGCCGAGCAAGATGGCGCGTACAAGAACCTGAATGCCCTCCGCGATGAGCGCACCAAGCTGCAAGGGGAACAGAACGAGAAGTACCAAGCCATCCGCGCGCTCAAGGATCAATTCTTCGGTCAGCGACGAGCATATCGCGAGTACCAGGATGAGGTCTACAAGCAGCGCCGCGAGCGGGAAAAGGCTGAGAAAGACTCGTACGAGAAGGAGAAGCGAAGAAAAATCGCCGCCCAACGACTCGAGGAAGCGAGTGGTCCAGCCTACCAGGACCTCATCCAATCCGCTGAAGGCCTGGTGCGATACTTCGATCCCAGTGCGGTGGAAGAAAAGGCCGCGGAGACAGTTGGGAAGTTCGCTGCCTCCACCCAACGCACCGTGACCGACGATGCCTTCAAGGGTATGAAGGTGGTCAAGAAAGATGACCAGGAGGATTACTTCGTTGGAAGCAGCGGAAAGAAAGGCAAGAAGGGCGGCAAGAAGGCCCCTGCCAAGGAAACCTTCAACCTGGACATTGGCGTGATTGAGCAGTTGTCAAAGATTGGCGTCGAAACTCCCATGAACCAGGCTGGCGTTGCTGCCGTTGTCGAGAAGCTGAAGGAGAAGATCGCCTTCTGGAACAAAGATCAGGACCGGAAAACGAAGGAGGTCAGTGATGTGCAACTGTGAATGCGAGTAAACCCCAGTGCTAACGATGGATTAGAACATCACCAAGGCGCAAAAGGAGATCGACAACCTGGAATCGGAAGCCAAGGTCGCAGCCCAACAGGGCTCCAAGGACACCCACAAGAAGCCCGCACAACACAATGCCGGTGTGAACGGCAAAGTCGATGCGGACGCTGAGCTGGCGCAGGAGAAAGATGCCGCCGCTGACGTTACCACGGAGCTCGAAAAGACCAAACTGAAGGATGCCGAGGGCGAGGCGGCTGCGGGTAGTGAAGCCTAAAGCCCTTCCGGAGGGACCCTTTGGAGAGGATTGTTCGTCCCCTATCCTCTCGTCTCACCACCCTAAGCTGGTTTCTATCCTCTTGTGTTGTCTTCCACAAGGAAAAGTCACTGCACTTCTTTATTTGTCAGAGGGGCGGGATCGGGCTCTTCCAAAGCTATTTATCTGCTTATTCTCTCATGCGTGGGCCAAGTCGATTGGGTGAACTCGGTTGATATGGGCCGAGATGGACCTTTATGTCCAGCGAAGGATCCACGCATATATATATTCTCTGCAGCTTGAAATATCCAATTCTGCTGTCGTGTTCGCAAGTCTCCTGCTGGTTCCGTTCCGTGTTGTCACTGTGTGCCGAATTTTAACCCCGTTCAAATATCAGTGTTCGGTAAAGAGTTACACAGCACCTTTGGACTGCCCTCCATGCCCGGCCGTGTTTGCCATGCTTGTGTGACCAGGCTGTAGGCAAACACGTCGTTTGTTCAGCCAGTTTCTTCTACAACAAGAGATTTGCGTAGACCACAAGTTTTACTCTCCGGTAGGACTACTCTTTCTAATGCGGAGGCTTTGTCGGCATAACATGCCTCCTTGAGAGGAGATCATTCGGGAGTCAAAGCGGAAGCAACTCTGCTCAATCTTTCCTTTACCCGTGTCCCTCTCCAAATTCCTCACTCCAGCTGTCGATTTCCAAATACCAACCCTCCCCTTACCTAATTTCGTCTCCCAGTTGCCCATTTCATTTCCATGTCGCGTGATCGAGAGGGGTTTTGGGGCTTCAGTCGTCGCAATGGCGGCAGATTCGACGAGCATGGCTGGCTGGAATCAGAAGAGATGGACGATCAGATCATCGACCTCACGGAAGAAGACGGCTTGCCATACTTTGACGATGAGAGCATGGCCGACGACTTCGATGAGCCGGAGATAGTCCATCCTTCATTCTCGGAATATGAGCATGCAGACAAGGAGTTTGGTAACTGGCACGCTGATGGATGTCCGCAATCCGGCTTCCGTGGAGGGGGTTCTACAAGAAGCCACAGATACCGAGAGCGAGAGAACTTCGGGCGATCTTTCGGTTTCCAGTACGAACGACCCGAAGACTGGCCTGCTCCCCGCGCGCTGAACCCGAGCATCGTTTTCGAGCTCCTCGAACAGGTGCGCGACCTCCGCATGCGACAGAACGACCGTCCCGATCCCATCCCCCGCCGAACAACGACCATCTCCGTCGAAGAAATGCCCGACGACACGGAGCCGGGGACAAGCCCGCCCGGCCACCGACCGCCGGAGATCGAAGAGAACCACGACCGCCCGCCATCCTACGACGCCCACGGTCCAAACAAAATCACCACGCTGCCCAACTCGCCGATGCGGAGTGACTCGACCATCCGACCCAGCTGCCCCAGCAACCGGTCACTCAGCCCCGCCCCACCTTGCGCCAGCCGACGCGACAGGCATCGATACCCGGACGAACGACACCGCTACCGGTCTCGATCGCCGCACGGACGACGGAGGGTGAAGCGGGAGGTGGTCGAGGAGGAGTTGCGGCGGATCAAAGAGGATGTGGTGCAGCTCAGGGTGCAGGCGACGTCGCTAGGGGGGGAGGTGAGGTGTCTGAGGAAGGAGTTGACGGAGACTGGGAAGGCGGTGGAAGAGACGAGAAGGTTGTTGAGGAAGGGTCAGGGGAGTTCGTGGGGGCCGGGGTGTTTTAGTTGAGGCAGGGAGTCCACTGAACGACTGTGCTGGAAGTCACTGGAAGATCATCTCTCCATTGTCTTGCCGATGGTCTGGGGGATCAGAACTTGAAGACTTCGAGAAACTGCTGTCAAGGTGAATGAGCAAATCGTACCCATGCATGCTATTACCATGATCATAGGATACACTAAGTATATCCAAAACTGCCGTTGCAAACTCCGCTCAGTCCTTCCCATTGGCCTTCCCATCCCATCCGTTCCTCACTGTGTCCTCTTTCTGCACCACTGACATCGGCAAATTTCGGCCGATCCCAAAGAGCACGAATAGAGCCCACTTCCACCGGAAAGGATTGATGACTATGACGAAGCAGAACCAATAGATTAGTTCGCTGTAAGTGAAGAAGTCGAACGCCCCGCTGTGCATGGTTAGACAAGGTCAACAGATATAGGGGACGCATTGCACTCACCCAGGAGCCTTCTGCTTGATCCATCGGGTCATGTCGATCCAGGTCTTCATCAACCACTGTTGTGGCCTCGCCAATGGATCCACCAGGAACATCAACAGGAATCTCGTGTAGATTCCAATGTGGTAATTCCCCACCGTCCCAATGGCGTTGACGTATGTGCAGTTAATGGCACTAATATCCGGGTGTGGCGGCGGAAACACCTGCAGATACCAGTTCGGGGGATTGTAAGGCTCATCGAAACACTCGTCAGGCAGGAAATTCAGGCTCGGGCGCTTGAATCCAGTGGCCATGATGCACATGTCCCCCTGGATTTCGCGCGTGGTCCCCGGTCCACCTTTGGGAACCCCTTGGTCGCGATGCGTGAACAACATCCCATTCGAGGTAAACTTAACGGTATCGCCACGGAACCACTTCGCCTGACCGCTGCGGACCAGCTCCAGCACGTCTGTGTTTACCATCGGCGTCTCCTCAAACAACCCCTGCGCACTCGGCGGCGGCGCGATGGACGCGAGGTCGCGGTAGAAGAAGCGGCGGAGGAGGAATTCAGGGATCCAGGAGAAGCCCGTCTCGCTACCGAAGACGTTCAACGCGAGGAGCATGTCGATGAACGGGTTGCGAGGAATGATCCATTTTTCAGACTAGCGTGGATGTTAGCGAGATGTGCCACTGAAAAGACTGAGATGTGCGGTTACCCTGGACAGGATATACGCCTGTTCCGCTCCTTCGGCGGCGACGAATTCTAGCGCTTCTATAGCACTCGCGCCGCCCCCTACGATAAGCACTTTCTTCCCTTTGGCACTCTTGCCGTCCAATTGCGAGGAATGGTGTACCTCTCCTTTGAAGTCCTCCTGGCCGTCCATATGCGGCATTTTCGGGTCACCACACGTCCCTACAGCTGCAATGACCCCGTCGAACCGGCCATTCGATGGGTCGTTGATGATCCAGCGTCCCCTCTTATCTTGGTAGACTTTCTCGACCGCCGTATTAAACTGGGTGCGCTCACCGAGGCCGTACTCCTCCCAGAGTCTCCGTACTTGGTCGACGATTTGCTGTCGGTCCGGATAACCTCCCTTCCATCTCACGGAGGGGTGGAATCGGTACATAAGACTGTGGATCTGGAGGCCGGACGTCTTATTTACTTTCTACGTATTATTAGCTTCGATGCACGATTAAAAGCGGTAGGAATGGATCTTACACTCCAGATCCCTCCTATGGAATCTTTATCTCCCTTCTCAAATAACTTGCACTCGAAGCCATGTCCCACGCAATGGCTCGCAGCCGATACGCCGGTAATGCCAGCGCCGATGATGGCAATCCGAGACTTCCCCAGCTTTTCCCGGCGTGGAGGAGGTTTGGGAGAAAATATAAAGGCAAGGACGGTTTGTATAAGCTCAAACACGAATTGGATGGGGTGGAAAATGGCGAGCAGGACAATATCCTGCCATGACGCTTGCTCTACAGCATCCAGCGGACCTTTGGCGGTTTCGGGCATTCTGGCTCCTCTTCACAACAGAAGAAATTTAGATTTTCGGTAAACTTTGAGCGATCATTGCATGAAATTAGAGGCAGTCCTCGGATGTTAAATAAAAGCAACGTTGTCCAGAGTTCAACATCGGAATCGTGCAGTGGACCAAGAATTGTTGAGTCCCAGAGTGACATCATCGGTGTGAGGGATCTTTGGATCGCCAGGGGAAGCATGTGAAAACTCACTGAGAAAGATACCTTCGGCAAGGTGCGTTGAGTCGTTCGCTTGATGCTCACAAAAGTAGCAAAAAAAGAAGTCAGGTCCAAGACAAATATATCTAATATCGTTTGTATTGTCGAGTATATCCATAATATCTAAGGAAATCATTGTATTATCAATCGGTGTTGCAATTTGAATGCGACAGATTGTCCAAAATGCCAAAGGAGTGACTAGAGTAAAACAGCGAGCCAGTGCCCTACTGCCTGACAAGTCTGATAGGAGAAGCAGACTCTGATCAGACCCATCACTGGCGTTCAGTTCTCTTTAGAAGGTTGCTCCATTAAAGACCAGATAATTCGGTGTCCCAGAGTTCGGCACCGTATTCTTCACCGCACCCTTGGTCGAAAGGCCCTTGATCCGAAAACCCAGAGCACTGGGCGAAGCCTTACCGTAGACGCTCAGCAGATATGCGCCCAAGCCAGCCACGTGGGGAGTGGCCATCGATGTGCCCGAAAGGGTCCTCCAGCTGTCCGCTCCACCGATGTACGTGGAATTGATCGTATCTCCCGGCGCAAATGCATCGACCAATTGGCCGTAGTTGGACCACGCCGTCTGGTTGTCGATCGAGTCCGTCGCGCCGACGGTGAACGCTTTCGGCTCCGAAGCGGGCGAGAACCCATCGGCGTTGAAACCGTCGTTCCCCGCCGCCACCGCGAAGAATATCCCCGCATCCACCGCAGCGGCCACGGCATCGTTAAGCGCCTGATTCCGGTATCCGCCAAGGCTCATGTTCGCGACATATCCCTTCGGGCAGTTGGTACGATTCTTAGAATCTTCCACGGCGAAATCGATACCGGCAATCACGTCCGACCAGTAACCATAGCCCCCGCGATCAAGGACTTTGATCCCGTACAGCTGCGTCTTTTTGGCAACCCCGTAAGCGGCCGAGCCGATGGTGCCGGCCACATGCGTGCCGTGGCCGTTGTCATCGGTGGTAGCATCTGGGGCATTGGTAGCGAAATTGGCAAGGAAAGTTGCCCGTCCCTCAAATTCGACGTGCTCAGCGTACACGCCCGTGTCGACGATGTACGCACAGGTCCCTTCGCCAGCCGATCGATAGTAAGTGTAATCCTCATTACCTAGCTGTCGATGGCTGACACGGCCTAGGCCCCACGAGGGAGCACCAGATTGAGTGACGAACAAGGCTTGGTTCACCGCTTCATCAGGATCAGCGATCGTCGTGTGAGCGATGCCGTCTTGGACGACGTAGGCCACCTGTAGATCTGTTAGCTGTCAATATCGTCAATATCGTCAATATCGTCAATATCAATGCTGAGAAACTCGCCTGCGGGCTGTTTTCCAGCTCTTGAACTTGAGAATCACTCAATTCAGCAGAGAACCCCTTGAACGAGCCTGCATCGTAGACCTGGCTTCTCTCCACCTCTGGGACCAATGCTGCCTGAGCGCCGATAAAGTCTTGAGAAAGGACAACAATATACTTCCCCGGGACAAGTTCGTCTCTTCTGTGAAAAGTAGGGGCCGCAAGGGCGAGTGGTAGTAGAGCAAGGGAGCTAATTCCACGCATGATGTCGGACTTTGACAAGATTGGATGAGATGAAGTTCGACTTGAACACGAATGAATGAAAAGTACAATACCAATGCCATCTCATCGCCCCTTTTTATACCCCTCTGGCGACGCCGCGAAGGACACGAATGACTGTCTTCGCCGAGGAACTTTTAGATATCTCAGCATCCATTGCACCCGAGAATCGCGCAATGTTACATTTCGACAGGCATTGAGCAGCTCAAAGGCCAATAGTCACCCATTGTGGACAAAGAAACTCTGCCATCTTAGGAAAGCGTTGGGGATGTAGTTGTCCCGGACCTCGAGACGTGATGCAGAGCAGCTGCAGACCGTGCCATTGCGTCTCCCCCCTATCGTCAGATGTAGGTCCCATAGCGTCTTTCGGTGAGGCAATTCATTCCTATGCTGACAGCAGCTGAAGGATTCGACGTGGAATGATCGAGAGAGCTCCTCGGACCGGCGATATGCGGCTAAGTCAAGCACATTCTCAATAGTTCCAAACACTGAGACAGAGACTGGTTTATGGATAGACCGAGGATGATGCAGGTGAGGATGAAGGATTGACTGAACGCTTGGAATGGACGGTTGCAGGGCAACAAACGGGGATCATGAGGCTTACCATGAAAAAACCAGGCCTGTAAACGGGCAGGTGGATACAAATATTGGATGCGAAAAACAGTTGGGACGAAGTACTGCTCTCGCGATAAGACACTCATCGCGATGCTATGCTCTGTGGTACATTGGGCTCTTCTAGACGCTGCATGGAAGGATGCGATTTGACTACCTTCCTCTTTCTGAGATGAGAGCACGAGATGCCTTTGCGATCCTCGACGGTCAGCAAACCGGGAAACCATGGTTTCTGAAATATTCTTCCAAGATCCCAGCCGTTCTGAGAACCCATTGAGGATTCCGCCTAGGAGTTGTCCGTCGGACCGGCAATGGTACTCAATACCACATGAGAGCGAGAAACGGCGCCAAGTTCGATACGAAGCATTTCTAACCTCGTTATAATACATCTTCCGCTCCTAAACGCGATCTGAAACGGGCCATCGGAATATCGACAGTCGATTCAGGAACCAAGAGATTGAGTACGGCTGGGCTGTGTGGACGTTGACCAGACGTTGGATGATTGCATCACACCGAAGTATTGCCACGCAACCTCGTCGGTCTCTCTCGACGCCGCATATAATCCTCATCGGGCAAGGTCCATAAACCCGACCCTAGCTCACCCTTGCACATTAATATACGATGCGCATGACCAAGAGTTCAAGGCCTACCCCATAGGGTCTCTCCAAGCTCTTGCCGTCCACCCTGTCTTTCGATTCTGTACCGCGGCGGAGGGAGGGGTTCTAGACTATATCACTTTCGATTCCAGCTCATAAGCGCAGGTGATAGAGTGACGAGAATCGTTCACGCCATGAACAGGCTGGGACCCGCTGCTCGGGATCTGCAACCCGGTCGTTTGCGCACAGGGGACGCTGGCTATCCATATATTGGATTTCTGAACCCTGAGGGACATTCAGTGAGACCATTACAGACAATCCGGAAGGCGATGATGATGAGATTAGTTTCACGTGACGGGAACGCACCCTGATTGAGGCCCATGGAAGGTTCGAGGGTTCGTCGAAGCATGTACCGCGCATCATCGGGCCGCATTCGCGAACGGAGTTTGGATATTTGTTTGAATGTAACCTCGTGCTCCTAAGTACTTCCGTAAACAGAAAGCAGAGCAAACTAAGGCAGCGTGGGTCGTGGAAGAAAGACGTGGAGATGGAGCAGAGGATTGCACCAATGCTGACTTTCGTGCCAAACCTCATCACGTGTTCTCCAACATTCAATGAACTCGGACGACCTTCGTGCGTAACAACAAGTCTGGTAGTATCCAAATGCCCCCAGGGCCGTGGAGGTACTACTGATGGGCGTGGTGCTCGAGTATGGCCAAGTTACACAAATGTCACAATTAAGCTCCTGAATGGCACTCACGATTCACTGCTCTCAGCATCTAGATCACTCAACAGACTACGCCATGGAGTTCGACTTTCCTTCATTTGCCATCTATAATCACGGCCCTCATATTTCATCAACAGCCATAAACATCAAACACGCGTGTGTTCCCGATCGCGAGCGAGGTAGGTCGTCCTCTCGCCCTCCCATCTCGGACCCATCCGCCCAGATGCCCCTCCCACCCCTGTGAATCATGCAAAATAGCACCCAGAACTCCGGAAAACCATCCAAACGCTCGAAAGTATCCCCGCGGAGGGGGAGGGAAAAACGCCGTGTGCTGCGCGCTTGATCCACCGACACCCCAAATGGCGTGATGGAGGAACATCCCGGGTCGTGTTCACCGGCCCAAGCGAATGTACCCTTGATCCTCCTATGTCCTCGGACCCTAGACGGCAAACAAAAACACGAAAAAGTAAAAGCAACGCCGAGGCGGGAAATTAGAAACGAGGTTTGCAAGAGACGCCGTGATCATACACTAGAAATTAGTGGGAGAGACGCTGTCCGCTTTCCGCTTTCGAAAAAAAAGCAGGGGGTATCGTTTCGACATACGTCCGCTTCGAATATCGCGCTCAAAGAAAGTCCCAAATATTGCGCACGATCGGACTCAGGCCCTTCATCACGGGGCTGCGAGGGTCCCGCGGCGGCGTCGTCGTCGCGGACGAAGACGCCGGGGCGGTGGCGTCGTCCTCCCGCTTCTTTGTCTCTGTGCCGACATCTCCAAACCCGAAATCCTTCGGCGGCTCGATCCCGGGGCTTAGCAATGCGTCAGTGCCATGTTCGGTCGTCGACGCAGATTGGCGTTGCTGCGTGGGTGCGGTCGGCGTGGTGTTCGCCTCGCTGGCCGGGCCGTCGAGGGTGGGATTGCTGGTGTCGATAACGATGGGGTCTGGGTTCGGGAGATCCGCGTGCTCCGTCGGCGACGCATGGCCGGGGCGTTCGTCGTGCCAGATGTTTTTGGTGCCCCATTCGGCTCGGGGACTCTGCAGGGCCTCGAGGTCGCGCTCGATGGGCATCGAAGCGGCGGCGGCGATGGTGGTTTGCAGCTTCTGCAGGCGGAAGGAGTCCTTGAGTGATGGGGAGGAGAACTTGGGTCGGAGACGTGGAGCGGGAGATAGGGAGAGGTGGGTTGGAGGGATTGGCGGAGGGGTAGGATAGCTTGAGGAGATAGAGTTCGGGGCGGAAGGAAGGTCGATAGAAGGTGTAGATATGGTCGTAGTTAATGCATCCGAGGCCGAAGGCTCGGTAGCTTGGAGTGACGGCGTATGGGGAGCACTTGGCGGGAAGCCGAAGGTTGCAGTTACCGGAGCAGGGGGTGGGGATTCAGCAGGTAGTGAGCTGCTGATGCCATCGTCTTGTTTATCGCCATTCTCCACATGCAACGTCGTCATTCTCCGCCGAGGAGCCATGTGCAGGAATCCATTGCCGATTGGTGCCGGAGGCTGATCAGCAAAGCTGAAGCCTGTCATGCCCACCTCACTCCGGGGTGACTTGGCAAACGGCGACCCAAATGATCCGCCGAAGACGTCCTTGGGAAACTCGGTTCGGATGGGGCTTAGGATACCAAAGTTATCCGCCGTGTTCTGAGAGTCTTGATTAACGTGGTCAAAGCCTGTCATGTGGAATTCCTCAGAGCGTGGGGACGCCAGCGGCTCGGGGAATGTTTCTGGTCGCGAAGGTAGAATCGGGGCGTCGGTGCCGGTCATTAGAACGTCACTGTCTTTAGGCAGCTCAGGTGCCACTGAAGGATGAAAAGAGGAGCGATCGAAATCCGGCTTCCGTAGACTTATTTGGCGGGAGAAATTGGGCACCGTCCTCAGCGGGGTTATGGATTGGCGATCTGGCGCCTTTGAGTCCACGAGAGACTGCTCGACTAGTTTGCGTCCAGGTGGGATAACCGGTAATGTGAGCGTGGCCTCCTTTCTCTGCTCCTTCGCATCGTCATTCGCCATGTGCACGTCGCCCATTGAAGGCACATCTGGAACATGCTTAGCCTCAACCACGAAGTTGCTTCCCCGTGCAATCAAGTCATTGAAGCTCCTGCATCGGCCAATCTGGCCCTCCGTCCATGTGCTCCTCACCCCAGGACTCTGATCGCCCCAAAACGCCTCCGGTCGACCGATGGGACCCGCGCTCAGCGGGACACCCATACTTCCCGTGCTCGCCCGCACGGACTGGTCGCGATTTAATTCGTTATCATGGTGCGTCCGGATCGGAGGAAGCGGGCATGTCCTGGGCGTGCGCGGCTCGCTGCCGGCCGCTTCGATTTCATACCGGTCGCTGAATCCGCTCGCGGACGTAATCGTCGACACGGTGCTTGGGAAGCCGAGGCTGGCGGAGAAGCGACCACCGCTGGTCAATGCAGCGCTCAGGGCGCTGCCTTTGCGGCCGGATGCCAAACCTAATTGGGTGTCGGTTCCGCGGCCCTTGAGTAAGCCAGAGCGGAATTCTTGAAGTTGCATGATCAGGTTCATGTTGGGGCCGATCCACTTCGATCGCTTTTTGACCGCGTCATAAGCCTCTTGTACAGAAAGGTGTGGATTCTTATAAAGACCATACGCCACAATGAGTGAAGCCGAACGTGATACCCCGCATTGGCAGTGGATCAGGACTCGTTTTCGGGCCTGCACACGAGCGTCGATCACGCGTACTAGACGGTAAAGGTCAGGAACAATGTCGGTGTTATGTTCCCATGGGATGTGGATATATTCCAGCTTTTGGGTCGGTTCGGGCTGGGCCGCCTCCGCTTCTGCGAGCGAGATGGATTTCACCTCCCCTGCCTCGGCTGCAAGTCCGTTTGAAGGAGCGACAGGATCGGATGGAAGGACAGGGCCCTTGGGAGTGTCGGGGGACGAGCTTTGGGTGGAGTCGTCGCATATCGACATGGAGGAACTCCGTGAATCGTTGGTCGTCGAAAGTATCGTGGATGAAGAGGAGTCGGACGATGTCTCTGTCCATTGATTTGAGGGTTTTGGAGGAGATGCTTCTAGAGAGACATCGAATGGGTTTTTAACTTCACTCGCAACATTGAGCACAACGTCGTATTGGCCCGCAACCTCGGCCGTAGGCTCCAGGAAAAGGTCGACGCCTGATTCATAGATGCAGATCGGTCCGTTCGGGTAGCTTTCGGGTTTTTCCTCGCGCGATTGCGGGACGTCGAAGTTCGGCTCGTCCTCTTCATCCTCTTGCAGGATCTCGGCGAAGCCACGCGGTGCGGACCACTCGCGTTTGAGGGGCGGGAAGTTCGGGGCCCCGGGAGGGGCAGAGCCGGGGATGTACAAGGGAAGAGATGGCGAGGACTGAAAGTGTCGAAGGGTATTGGGACGTTTGAGCAACGGGGTTGGCGGAGGAATGGCGAGTCGAGGTGGGGGGTTAGAGCTGTTTGCTGAGGTGACGATTGTCAGACCCAGGCTGCTATTTTTCCTTTTTGGAGGGGAAGGTGGTTTGAAGAATGCGGGAGATGTGGGGGCGGAAGACAGTTGCGAAGTCGCCGCTGGAAGGGGGAACTGCGCCGTGGATATGGCTCGACCAAGTGATATACCACCGGTGGTATTCACGGCCAGATTTTTCAGATTCCTCGGCTTCTTTGCTGGCGTGCTGGGTCGCTGGAGTTCGAAGAAATGCATTGGAGTGGCCCGCGGTTTGGGGGGAGGCGGTGGCATGTCCGTCTTCAACGGTTCCGGTTCGCGGAATCGAGCTGGGTCCATGCTGTATGAGGCAGGCGAGACATTCGAAGTCGCGGGCGATTCGGTGGCAGCAGGGGATGCCTCGGCCATCGAGCTGTCCATGGTAGATATGGTTGTAGTCGGCGACGACTCGGATGACTCTGAATTCGAGGTTGAAGTGCTTCCACGTGGTTGGTGAAAGATCCCAAACGAAGGGTCCTTGGTCGTGGGACTCCTGGGGTTGCTCTCGCTCGTGCCAGGCCGTCTTATCTCGCTCTGCCCGCCTGCAGAAGGTCCAAACGACGCGTTTCGCGCTTGATAGTCCACCGATATGGATCCATTGTTCCCGTCAAACACGGACATGAGAGACGGGATATGAGCGGTGGCAGGTCGGGAAGCGCCTGGGACAGTCATGCCTGGCTTCAACAGCGTGCCAGGACGGGCAGCTTTGTCCAGGCTTCCCGCTCGCCGTTCTCGCGGTCGACCGTTCGGGTGTATCGGTCGCAGAGGAGATGGCGGGGTGATTCGAATGGTCGAGCCGGAGGGGAAGCAGGATTCCAGCTTCTTTGGAGAGGTGGAGAGGAATGAGTTGTCGTCGGGTTCGAATGACCTTTTGCGAGTAGGGCTGTCAGCTTCTTGAATGGTAACTGTGGTCGACATTATGACGATGGGGTTTGCTGGATTGAACGGCCAGAACAATGTAGATAGACTTGCTCATCAAGGCAAAATCGACCACATGTTCCCGGGCCAAAGTTCCGAGCCAGCGGGAAAGCAAGCAAAATGGGTAAAGCATGGAAGGACGAAGAGAAAACAAGACGCAGCATCATGTAAAGTGACCGAGCATGTGGACAGTTGGGGCACGATCCGGCACAGCGGCCGAAACATGAACAGCAACAGAAGGTGAGGATGTTCAATGCAGTTGGCGGGGAGAGAGGTGGGAGGGGGGCAAACCTGTCGCATGCGGAGTGCGAAGCAGGGCAACATACCGATGGGCCAAATAACCAACCAGCTTATCTCATTTGCCTGCTCTGATTTGCCTGCGAGCAGTTGAAACGGAATAACCAGATCCCTTTGTTAAGCGCCTGAAGGAGGGACAGGTGGGATTGTTGGAGGGAGAGTGAGTTGATCGGCGGCTGTGGTTTAAGGAGACGGGCGCAACTGGTGCGGCGAAGGACACCGTTTTGGCTATTATGCAATCATTATAACCGCGATGGATGGGAGGGTGAAGGCACAAAGGGGTAGATGGAGGAGAAGAATGGTTGAATGAAGAAAGGAAGTGGTCTCACAGAGACTGTGAATGCGCCGACAGCACCTAATTGAAAGGAGCGAAGTTTGAAGAGAGGGAGAGGGAGAGAGTAGGGAGGAAGAGGAGGAAGGATTTGGTAGGAAGCAAACGAATGAACGATGGAATGGCACTTGACGATGCGGAGGTGTTTTGGCGTGGACTGGGGGTTTGGGGATCTCTCTAGCCTCTCCTCTCTAATATTAGTGGTGGTGAGTGAGTCTAGCCATCCTTTGGTTCATGGTTGTATGTGTGGACATGTACCTAATTAATTCTTATTACCAACGTCCCTACTGAAGTCCTGGTGGCTTATGCAGAGCTAGTTCATACAAGCTACGACTACGGAATCCTCCATCACCCGTTGAATACCGGAATAAGATACCTGCCACCAGTGAGACCGGACTGGTGGGAACAACGGGAGGCCAGACGGTTATTTTGGGGGATATTGGGTGGCCAGTTGGAGGTGGCCCATTCACCATGTTGAGTTCCTACCTCATAGAGTCCTGACCAAGAAATGATGGCGTTAGTGGTTGCAGGCAGTTTGCAGGCGGGTTGCAGGATTATTAGGGGGAAAGCCAGTGAGCCTCAGGGAAGAAGGTCTGGGTGGCTGGTATGCGGCCGATGGAGGCGCTTGGAGTTGCCATGCAATTGGACCCGTTGTCTCACTGTCGTCGGGGATTTGGGCGGTTTGGGGGGTTGCTCCCTTAACGCCGCTGATGTTTCATGTCTCAGTATCCGTACACTGTACAGTATTATCATGATCGTACATCTAGATTTCTAATACTACTGCCGCCTATTTATCGTTGCCGCTTTGTATGCAACTTCGTCCTTCTCACTCTGCATGTCGAGCGCTTACCGGGCTGCCAGAAGAATTCCATTGATCTATCAGCAACACCATGCGAGAAAGGCGGGAAGGTGCTCAACAATACGGGCGGCACACCAAGGGAGGAAAGCACGATCGGGGTGCGCTGGTGTCTGATTCGCTAATTTCTGAGGTTCTTGCTGTAAGTTGTAACACAAGGGGCGATGGAGGACGACCGGGGACCGGCCTTACTGCATCCTTGCAGCAAGTGCGCTTAGTCCAGCCTGCTTCCATGGGCTCACCAATCCAGGGTCGCTCATTTGACCGGGATTTTTGGTTCTACATGCCTCAAAACACCCTTGTCCATGAATGAATCCAATCAACCAATCCTATGCATTTTCCAAACAAAGGGACCCTGGCAACCAGACCGAGCGTTATATCTAAAAATACTCGGGCGCCTGCAACCGCTTCCATATTCATGGGTTCTTCTAATTGGATGGATGGATGTTTGCGTGCTCACTCCGTCACTTGACCTCATTCCATTATTCAAGAACCAAATTCGGTTCATAATCATACTATTTATTAGGTGTCGTGATTAAGTTTGGGAGGCATTTGGCTTTGGATAGTTGGCGGATTGATCCTTCTACGACCCTATGGCAGAACAGATCCGTAATCATCCAATGACCCGACTGAATTGTCTACAAGGTTACCGTTCATCGGTACCATGATACCATCCTGATACTTAAATAGTAGGTGCTGACCATAACCTCGTGATGGCAGTAGAAGACAATTCATAGGAGAATCCTAATTCCCGCAATTAGTCTGTCCCTAATTGGATATCTCTCGCCTCATCCTGCCTGAACGTGGGACTCGGTCAGATCATTCTGATCCAATTCCGCCACCAACAGGCAACAAGCTACATCTGGCCGTTCAATTATTCTTAGCCCGAAGTCTGGGCTCCTGGCTTCAAGTCAACATCAGGCAATTGCCAGTTCGCTCCGAGTTCGCAATCCCAGCGTGTTCCTAACCAAAGCCCTAATGGTTTTAAGTACTGTAGTTTCACGTCCACCACAATGCATTGGGACTTTCGATGCCCGTCAGCGCTCAGTAGTCAGCACTTATCAGAAGCTTTGAGGAAGTAGAAATCCTCCGAGCCGCTAAGTCGCAAGTATCATCAAGTGTGGGTGGTGGTACAATTTACCGCATTGAGGCATAGATGATTTTAGACATCATCAAACATCATTATAGATCCACAGTTCGGCCCCTTTTAACCACTGTTTCGTCATTTTGAGGACGTGTCGAAGATGGCCGCCATGAGGATATGCTGGGTATGTCCGTCCGATCTTCCCGAAGGGCGAAGATCCTTTCATTCCCGGTCCCGGTCAGCCAGCCCCTGATCAACATCCACATTCCACAGCGAATTCGAAATTCCCCGAATTTTTCGTCTGACGAAAATCAACCTATTGAACATGAAACATCCGATGATGGCATCAAGCCTCATGACATCGCGGCAATTGACATCTGACAAACCCAAATTGAACGTCCTTTATTATTATGTATGGCATGGGATGGATCATGTTACATGTACCTAGTCATCGGACAGTCCGAAGTTATCGGGATGATACCTACTCTCCCATCTAGACGAAATCTCGTAGGTTCCGCCGTTCCTCAGCGAATGATCAACGACAGATTCCATTAGGGATGAGAAAATGCCGAATTGAGGAACGAGGATCATGATTGCGATGCGATATTAGCGACTACCTACGTGGAACAGAACATGAAAGAGCACGCGAGCCAGGCGAGTGTTTTGAAACGTTGGTACGAACAGACCATCATGTGAAATCGGTGGTTCTCTGGCCTCAGGTGTCTACTATTATTCAACGTCATCGTCGCAGTACTTCACCGTTCGTACATCAACCAGGACCTTGGGTTGAACTTTGACGGCTATGACTGAGCTCTCGGATTCTAGCAATGATGGTTCCAACGGATGGAATATACCAGGCGATTTATTCCTGTAGACCCGAAGGGAACACGACGGGAAGGGTCGACTCTAACTACTCTTTTCTCACATCACTATAAATGCTCTGCGCTTTCAATTATAGTATTGCTTCACTCATCTTAAGCAATTATAATCTGGTCCAGGGGACGTCACAACTTCACGTCAGCCGGATCAGAGCTTGTTGGATTTTCAAGGTTTTTTTTCTCTTTGCGCTTCCACAAGTCTACGCCTCTCAAAACATGTCCAAATTCATTCAGCCGCGGCCACGGCACATATTCTTCGGTAGGTGGAGGGGTTTCCGACGCACCGATCCGATTAGATCGAATGTGTCGCCATCTGGAGTATGGATAACGCTTATGCCCACTCAGGAGTCCGATGAAAGCTGGCGCCGGGGGCAGCCCATCTCCATTCCGACTAGATTAGATAAAGTGCCCCAATACTCGATGGGGGAAGTGTCGACATCTATAGAGAGACGTGCCTGAACCCAAACCGAGACTGTCAGCTTTAAACCGGGCAGAATGAGAAGAGGAAACCGACCTTCAGTTGGAGCTTACCCAACCCTCAAACCCGCAAATCCCTTTCCCTTTTTCTCACTCTTCTCCCATGATCGCCATCACCGCCTGCTCAACTGCCGCCTCCAACTCCGGATGCCGCCCCAGCACCTCCTCCAGCGCATCCCAATCTCCCAACCACCCCACCGCCCAGAAATACGCAATGGACGCCACCAACGCCCGCCGATAATCAAACTCCATATACATTCTGCCGCACCCTGTCGATTTCATCGTCGTTGTTGTCGCTGCCGTCGTCGTCCGTTCCCAAATATATTCCGCCTCTCCTGCCCCCGGCGGCTCGCGCCACAGCGAGCTCAACATCGGCCCGCACAGGTTAATCTCGACGCGCGGCACCTGCAGCACCGCCGCCGCGTACGCCAAGCTCGCGGTGCGGCGCAGATTGATGGACCCGGCGTCGGGGAGCTGGAAGGGCGCGATGCTCGGGTCGCGGCAGGCAGTGGACATCCAGAACAGGAGGTTCACGACGGCGGCTTCGTCCGGGATTGGGGCGTCGGCGACGTGGATGGAGACGTGGCGGAGGGTCCGCCGCGCGTGGAGGACGCGGCGGGCGATGAGGGAGAAGCGCTTGAGGAGGTGGATGGGGATTTTTTGGACGAGGACGTAGTCGGCGGCGGAGTTTTCAATGCTTAAGCTCACTACTGCACCTCGGAGGCGCCAGGATGAATTGGTGCCAGATTTGGTAGACGAGGACAAGAACGAGGCGGCTGGGCCCTGAGAGCTGTTCCCCATGTCACTTGGTCCCCCATTCGATGAACTACACTACGTCAGTTGAACTAAAGTGACGGGAGCTATGCGGTATACCTACCATGAGGGCGATACTGAAAACAGTGATTGATGCGTGGTAATGTTATCTGGAGTTGTGGAATAAACGTTCATGCCGCAGGCAGAACAAGGTGAATCTGGTCTGCCTGCGACAGAAGGCATATCTCTTGATGTATGGTTTCTAGCATGGCAGGGGCAAGGGATGCTGATACAAATATGGTTATATTGAAGGGCTCTACGCGGTAGTTTCGTCTCCAGATAATTTGAGGAAACGTAAACGTGTGGAACTTCCAGTATATATGACTGCTTCAAAGTTAGCTTCACGATCGTGTTAATGCAAATTGCTCTGGAAAACACACCAGTGACTTACTTAATTCGGCAAGTGACCGAATTCGCCATTAGACATTTTTTACTGAAAATCAGTAGTCGTGAGATCGAGCCCTGGACGATAAATCCCTTCCTGTGCTGGGCAATTATTTTGCTAGTCCCCAGAATACACCACACATCAGAATTGCCTCAGTCTCTTGCTTCCGACCCAGCACTTTGTTCGGCCACCTGGCCGTATAGGCAAGAAGTACTGAGAACCTATCTATCACTGCACTGGGCAAGGGTCATCTCTTTCAGACAGGTGACTGGACGTGCATCAAAAAAGATGAGAAAGATCGATTGATGATCGTATGCATAGCAATGAGGAATGCTATTTATCATCCTTCGAATCATGACTGGGCGTGTGAAAACCCTCCTGTATGAATACATGGACGTACCAATCCTCCATGTTGATGATGCGATGCGCTCTAGCTGATGGCCCATCAAACCGCAAATGCAACACCATGCAATCAATTCCAACAACTCCGCTCCATGGCCAGCATCGCAAAGTGCGCCCCCACAACTGGCCTAGCATAGAAAGTAACTCCCGGGAACTCGCTGGTCTCCGTGTCATACAGATCCGTCATCGGCTTATCGGTCCGCGTTTCGTTCAGCCACACTGCATGTCGGTCTATGATCTCCTTGCGCACGGCGGGTGATGCAACAGAGCCGACCTCGAACGCCCAGTCGGACTTGGTGTACAGGTGCCGCGAGTCCAGTGGGAGGCCGTAGCGCTGCATGACGAGGGAGTAGAAGTGGGATTGGGCGGTGTAGATGTGATGGGGGATGAAGTCTTTAGGGGAGGATTGGGTCGGCTTCGCATTCTTGTTTGACGATGAAGTGGTGCGGAATATATATGACGAAATGGTCCGTCGCCAGGACGGACCGGATTTGCTAGGTTTTCGGTGGCCTGTTAGTGGTTGTTGGCCTGAGTGAGCTGTGGGCACATCGACCTCGAGTCCTGGATGATGAGGGATCTTGGATGAAGTGCCAGGGGGGTTTGCATCCATCTTTGTTGAATGGAAACAGAGGATTGAATCGGCAAACAAGCTGTACAGCGTTGTCCAGCTTCCATACCAATGGTAAGCAAGCTTTGCATGACCGCCATCTCTTGACATTCCGTACTCCTCCCATTTCTTAATGTATGTCTCGGAGATGTTTGCGTACTGCGCCTGCTCGGTGTGGTATTCCATGACACCTGCGAGCTCGCTCATGGCTTTGATTCCAACAATACCTTTCAAGGCGAGATTGGTCTGGTTTGCCAACCATCCTGCGAAGTCATCGGTACTGAGCTGGTTCTCTGGCTCGAGGCTGAAATCCACGAGGTACTTCGTCCATTGTTTCCACAATATGTAGGTGCGATCGACCCACTGCTTCGCAAGCTTCTTGCCTCCCGGCGTGCCTCTCCAAACGCCGTCATTGTAGTCAATATACGGATCATGCTCGCAATGAGACAAGCTTGCAGGAACCGATAACGGGAAGTAGCTCTCATCCCGATCTCGAACCACAACGCTCGTGGCCTTTGCAGGTGCACAAAGTGGCTTCGCCGCCAGGCCATCCGATACGCTCCCGTCTCCGCGCTGTAGGCTGTGGACAAGAGAAAGGCCCATAATAAGCATATCGCCACACTCTTCCACGGGCATGTATTCGTCTCTCCCATCCGGATGGCCCGTCTCGTTGGGAAAGTGGGCACCCAAGTCGTGCATCGAATAACGATTCGGATATTGTCCGCTCAGCTGATGCTCGAGGAGTGGCTCTAGCAGGTACGCCAGCCATCGCGGGTTGGTGTATAAGAAGAATGGAAAGCTGGGGAAAATGACGTCGACAGTCTGGCAGTTCCCGTTGGAGGAGATCTCTTTCAGGAAAATGAGGGGATTGTCGGGGGTTCCGGAGAAGCTCGTTGCGCCCAGTACCTGACGGGCGGATAGCGCCACGATATCACGATAGTTGTGAGATCCCGACTTAAATGCGTCCTCGGCCAATCGATCGGAGTAGTCCGCTGCCAGCTTCTTCGCTTTTTCGAAGTCTTTGTAGTGATACGTAATCATAGCCTCATCGGTAAGGAAGTATGATTTCCACAAAGGACGCATGTTGGTCAAGCCCCGTGAGGATGCGTACTGGACGACAGGGTCCTGTATGTGGGCGATCGTAAACAAGGTTGACTCGCTCGACTTGGAGGATGTATCATGAACGGAACTTCCTAGGTTGAAAGTCTTGCTAAAAGCAAAGACAGGCTCGTCATCCATAATGCTCCGGAAGTTGCTGTCGTTCTCATTTTGTAGCACTCCGGTGCGGGAGAAACGCTGGCGGATCTTCGCCGCGTTACCAGATTCGTAATGAACATCCTGTTAGTTGAGTTGATTAGCAAGTACCATCCCCCAAAATTTCCAAAGACGTACCGAAGGCGCTGAGAAAGCAAGTGTGCCCCACTCCCCGCGGTCCCAATGCTCTGTAAACAACGCTTCCGACCTCCTCTTCACCATCCACGTCTTCAGCGAGCGGTTCGAATCCAGTTCGAAATGCTCCAGCTGCCATTCTATCTCGCTTGATGTATCACCGCTGACCCATAGCCCGTTGAGATCGACAGATAGGACCACATCGAACGAACCGGATGCATATATGCTGAGATATGTTGCGGGAATGGATTGCCGGACGGTCGAGGTGGGCGTGATGGGCGAGAGGAAGGAAAGCACGATCTCGACCGGTTCGGAGGTGTTGGAGTGGGACGGCGAAGGGATTTCATACGTGAGGTTCGTGGTGGACGCATCGTATGACGCCCCTCGATAGTTCGGGAAAGAGACATTGTACCTAAACCGCTATAAGCTAGGAATTGGCCATATAAGGTAGGATATCGTACCCAGCATCCGGTCTAGCCTCTAGCGAATCTTGCGGCCTTCCAAGCAACGGATAGGCCAAGTTGCTCGACGGCACCGACGCGAGCACGGAGAAGCCAATCTTGTCACCGTCAGTCTCCCGCTCCCTCCCTCACACCATGGCTAGCCTACCTCTTGGCCCGTATAGAACATCGGCCATTTATTCCATGGTACATCCCTCGCATTCCCCAGCCACGTGCTGAAATACGGGTTCCGGACTGTGAGCGGGAGCGTGGGCGGCGTCAGCGTGGATGCGCATGCGGTCCCAACCGCGAGGGCAGCTGCTACGAGGCTCGCGACGTGGCCAGCCATGTTGCGGGTGAGACGAGCAACGGAAGAAGCAAAAGGAAAGGGAAAGCAAAAGCGCGGATTTCGAATAGAAATGGGAGTTCAGGTCATGGCTCGATAGTGCAGTACCGATAGACAACACAAAGGAGTCTGATGTAGTGCAGTAGACAACTTGAGGGGTAAGTGGAGTGGTGCTGTCATACGAACTCCACATGCAGGGACGCTGGTGGGCCGGGTGCCACCCTTGAAGAGGCCCTGCCGCCCTGGCCCTTCGATAGATTCGGGATTATGGAGCTTGGTTTACGGAAATACCGAAATCGGGATGGAATTAACTAATGCGTAATCATCATCGCTAGAATCTCCATTTTCCGTTGCAATTATAGGGATGGTGTCAACCAGTATAAGGCTGAATGAGCTTAGAGGGTAATGCCTTGATTGAACCTATTTGAACCTGATTTAATGCAATGAACGCATTCCTTCGAGCATGTTTTATATCAGGTAGACACTATACTGACCTCTTGTTCGTCGCATATCTGACTGCGAACCCAAGACGTAGCTGCATCTCACATCCACCATGCAGCATCGAATTAATCGTATGGATCTTCACACGATGGGTGTGAACCCCTCATAGGTCCCAGGATATGCTTCCCGCGCCTCCCCCGCCCACGCGTGTGTTCCAAGACCATCCAGTTCTCGGCAATGGTTGTCGAGTTTGCTTTGCCCCAAGTTGGCCATCGCCTCTGTCTTCGCGAAGTGCAGCGTTCGGGTATGGATGCGCCAGCGGCGGTCACTCTTATCAGTGGCGTTCCAGCACAAGAAGAGATTGCTGCTCTCAAAATATCCCATCTCAATGCTGCGGAACTTCCAAAGACCACCGGGCGTGCGGCAGTCGTAACCTGCTATTCCCTTGTTGCATCCTTCTTCGACGGGTTGTTCCGCGTTAGGGTCATTGGCGATGTCCTCGGCGATGTCAGGGAGGCTGGTCCAGGTGAACTGCGCCTGCGGAGTGTTCTCCATGCAATTTTCGAAAGGGATGGTGGCGTTCTTGGAAAACTTGAGCCTCCCGTCCTTGCAGAAGTAGATGAATTGCTGTTCGTGGATGTGGTCGACGTCGTCCTTCCTCAACTAGGTCTATTAGCAACCATATATTTACGCACCAGAGACAATATTACCGGGAGAAGGTCGTCATGAAATATGAGATCCGTCCGACATGTGAAACCCCTGGTCTGAACCCCTTCATAGTTTTCGCACGCGGTCGAGAAGGGGTCAACATTGACGGTAAGATACCCATCCTCGCCAACCATCACGCGCTTGCCGTGGAGACTAGTCTCATTCTTGATATGGAGGGTCAGGGTGTAGTTCTCAGGCTGAGTGGTAGCCGCAGCATTGCCAGAGATGCCGGTATCACGTGCGTTGAGCGGAAGATACTCCACTTGCACTTCGAACCTCTGGCTTTCACCGCCGAGGATTAGGACCAACAGGGCAGGTATGCACATGACGAGGAGAACAATGGTGATAGGCCCCAACCCTCTTCGGGAGGGTGGATGTCCCTCGAGGGACGGCGGAGACCCATTCTCCACATCTGGAACCTTTTTCCGAGGCACCAAGACCTCATCCATTGAATCCTAGGTGACGTGTGGTTAGAAAGGTAGAACAAGACCGGAATCGAGTAAGCTGAAAAGTGATGAGATTATATGGAAACGTCAGAGTCCCTGAAAAGCATTGGTGAGACATAGGATGGCCGTTAGGCTAGCTCATGGTGTTACTTCAGTAGATTTGAGTTTCCGAGGACGTCATTGTCCCTATATATGCTCTCGTATAAAAAAGTACTCACGGCTGTCACTCACAGTCAGTGGATGCTCGGCCATCAATATGAGGAGATGTCTACGTACTCAATTTCTTCTCATCCATTGGTGCAACTGGTACGTTCCAGTACCCTGTGTGTTCAAAGCCGTGATGTTTGTCAAGTGAGTGGAATGACTTTTGATGAGTGTTTCAGTCCAAGTTGCAGTAGGAGAGGGAAGTCGAAGGAGATGTTGATAGGAGAAGCAAAGTCGCTGTAATTTACGGATTCGAGGAGTGAACCACCTTTGGATTGTGATGGCAGACGAAGGAGAATGTCAGGTGCGTACGGTAAGAATATGACAGAAATCCAATCCGATGGGGCAGGGGTGAATAACTGGCGGCTGCCTCATGGGGAACGATGCATGTCGTACTTGAGTCTGAGGAGTGTATAAAATACAGCAGGTACCTATATATCAGTAGTACCTCCCAGTTGGCACGTGTACCAGGTGATCATATGTTTCAACTCATAAGACGGGATGCATCTATTCGGGAGATTGAAGTGCAGAGAACATCTCTTACGTTACAAACGTGATAGAGTACTCGCAAATCGGCATGCTTTACAACATTGATGGAAATATCTACCGGTATAGTCCATGTCATTGCATCACCATCTATCCTCGTTGTAAGATGGTGAAAATATCATTAGGTTTTTGAACCACGATGCATGCATTGGAATGAAAATGATGAGCTTTGTAAAATTGGCTGGATGTCGTAGTCATGTGACTAGGACCCAAGTTAATATCACGTGATGATGGTGACACAGGGTTGTTTCCTTGTTGTGCCAAGCATCGGGTGTTATGTCAGCGTCCAATGTTTACATCTCCGCGAATGACATCAGCCCACTATCTCCACCATATCTCCATCCACCTCTACCCCATGCAATTCCTCTCATCTGTGCTCAACCTCTTCGTTAACGAAACCTTCATTCTTGGACCTGATAACACCTTCTCGCACTTCCTTTGGTTGTTGTTATCCTAGAAAACCTGCCTGCCGAGAATTTTCAGCTCGTTTGCACCTCCCATTTCCGGTGGAGCGAAGTGTAAACAAAATGGTGTTTACACGCCGGCAGTCGGCGCGACTACAAGGTCTTCGAGAAGTATGTTGTTTAGCTACTGTTGAACCAATGTTCCAAGATGTTTACATTCTCCTAGGACAGCAACGGACTCGATAACAGTCTTGACTCGGTCACGACAAGAACCCCTCGACGAAAGATTGGCATCCCTGTGAGCAACGAGGAGATGGAACCCGATCATCATCATTCAAGTGTCGCAAAAGGGCGCGATGAGGCACCATGGCTTGGTTTCTACAACATGGGAGCTAAGACTGAGCCTCGCCCTGCTCGTCGGAATGCCATTGCGGATGCGCAGATGACTCCAACCAAATCCACGCAGTCGAGGAAGACCGCAAACCTCCTTTCTCCGGACTTCAAGTTTACCTTCCAGCCCCGCCAATCGCTTGACCTGAGTCCAGGCGCTCGACGCATCATGGCAGAGATGCGTGAAGAGGCCGCCAAACTCCGTTCGCAGATGGCCGCTACCCCAGAAGAATTCCCAGATGTGCCGATGCATGACCCTGATCAGCCTCTCAATCGGAAGATTGCCGCCGCGAAGGGCACCAAAGGCCGTTTCAGCGATGTCCACAGATCCCAATTCCAAAATATGGCCTCGATCGCCAACCATCCTTCTGCATTTCGCGCAAAGGCAAACACCAACCGACCCCCACTCTTTCGCCCTACGCCCAAGTCGCTCAAACATTCCCCCAACGCGGAGCTGGACCGACCTTCCTTCAAGTCGCTGAAACGCTCCGCCTCCAAGGCGGATCTTAACCGACCTACAACAAAATCCCTCAAACGCTCACCGTCCAAGGCGGAGCTCGATAATTACTCGTGGAAGTTTGACACTCCTTCCGACGGTACTAGCATCGGCACTCCTCGAAGCCCAGCCAAACGGCTCAAGCCAAGCAATGTGGAAGAGAGCCTGATTCCAAGAGCCCCATCCCGTCCGGTTTCGCGAGACTCGAACCCGACGAGTAGCAGCAATGGAACGCCTGGATCCCGGGCAAATACGTTGCAGAAGACGTCTAGCATCCCTCGATTTGCTTCTACATCAAACCTGATGACCCCCACTAAAGCATCTCTCGCTCGATCTCAGTCCGCGAAGGCCATCAAGACTGCCCACTTCAATTCTCCGCATCTGATGTCTCCCTCCAATCGTTCAGCCCGCGCGGTCAAGGCATTCGGTCATTTTGCGATGCGCAAGATCTCGGGCTCAACTCCGTTCAAGAAATTGGCGTCCCCAGCAGCTCCTGCCGCGACCACCCAACCTCCGCCCTCACCGTGCCCCGTGCCCGCAACACCGAGCGTTATCCCCGATGCGCCTGTTGCTGAGGATCCTACCACGCCACGTTCTCGACTGCCATCCGCCACCAAGCTGAAATCCATTCTTCGCACTCCTCGACGTCTCTACTCCAACGACCCAGCCAAGGTAGCCGCTGGCACCCACCTTGCCACTCCACCTAGCGCGGCTATCAGGAAATCTTTCGGTGTCCCCAAAACCGAGCCTGTCAACAGGATCAAGCGTGTCGACTTCACTGCATCGGTGCTTTCTATGGCTGAGCAACAAGAGCGACGCGTCCGAGAAGGCTTGCTGGCCATCTCTAACGGAGAGCGCGTATCCCCTAAGCCGACCACCGAACGTGACAACTCCTACGAAGCCGACGAGTCGGACATCTCCTACCCCACCATTCCCGGCATGTTCCCTTCGAATCGCCGTTCTACCCTCGGCCACTTCGGCCAAGCTGGCTCAAGCGGCCCATCCGAATTCACCTTCCGCTCCGACACTTCCACCCTCTTCGGCTCCCCCCGCGGCGCCACCATCCGCCCGGTCCGCTCCTCTGACGTCAACTCCCACGCCAGAGCGGACAAGGTCAACTATCCATCCCTCCCCACCGACCGTCCCACCCAGAAGCGCAAGCTCTGCGCCCTCGAGGAAGGCGCCGTCGCCGTGGAAGATGAGAAGGAGAATCTCGGTGACGTGGCCGTCGGGGCGGATGCCGAGGACCGGCCGATGAAGCGCGCGAGGACGGCGAGCCCCATGGCCGGGAAGAAGTTCTCGGGCCTTCCGGCGGTGGGGAGGAAGGTTATGAGGAGTCGGCTGCCTGTGTCGGAGGGAAAGAAGACCGCAGCGGCCAGGATGACTAGGGCGAGGTTGGATATGCTGGCCATGCCGAAGAATAGGAAAGGCTAGGCTGTGGTATTTCAGGCGCTGTCTTGGTGGTGGTTGGGGAGGGTCGATCTGAACCGAGACTGGTGCGAGCAGCGGCTTGCTTTATTTTCATTGGTCATGGTGTCGACGGCACCGGCATAAAAATATGGGAGGCGTTTTACGGTGGGTTCGTACTCCGTGACGATCATGGAGTCCTCGTTTTCGAAACGGTCTCCGATTCAGCGTGTCACTTGGGGTTCGTGGGAGTTTTCAATCCGGTTGAGATGTTCAACTGGGATGGGTTCTTTGTCTTTTCTATTCCGAGCGAATTTTTCCCTTTACAACGCTGTCCGTGTCGTCGAGCACAGTCCTCATGCGGCGGACTTGGACTGACACGGATGTTATGACTGGCTCCCGGAAGAAATGCAAGATGGGAATGTCTTTTCGGTAACTATTGTGGTACTGTACGAGCATAGTTAGCCTTATATCAACGCAGCTCTTAAAACTACCATGCATGCATTGCATCTGATACCTATAATTTTACTGACCGCGACTCCCAATCCATACATAGCACGGGGTATCAAGATCCCAAAGCCACCCAACTCGCCCAACACTCCTTCAACCTACCTCCACCCCATGACCCTAACCTACAGATAAATCCTTCGGTATCTACCCACTGGACCTCAACGCGCACCCGGAGATCCCCATCCCTATCGGCGTCGAAGCCGCTCAGGGCGGCCAAAACCGTGGGCGGCTTCGTGAACCACCCGTCTTTGAAATCGACCCGCACGAGCTGGTCATACTCGTCATCCTCCTGCTCATCCAGGCCGAATGTGGCCTCAATCACGCCTGAATCGACACACTTCTTGCCGTGAGGGTAGCCGATCCAGCACATCGAAGCGCCGACCGGAGATTCATCATCAAAACTCGGATTGTGGTCCATACCTCCTCTATCAGTCCGGTCATCGAGACCCGAAGCATCCAGCACCGCGCGAAAATGCGACGACTCCACCCCCTCCACCTTCGCAAACAACCGCCGCGGCCTCCGTTCCGACCTCCTACGCGCCGGGAAGTTCACCCGGTTAAGCCAGCAGATAATCTCCGGCGGCCGACCTTCCGGCTGCGGAAACGGCAGCTTCACCCACTTCTCATACACGTTCCTTCGCGGCTGGCGCAGCCGTGGTTCCCGCGGACTGAGTGGACTGCCGTCCAGGGAGTTCATGCCCGTAGCGGTCGAATCGCTCACGGTGAGATCGCTCAAGGTCGTGCTCAGTGTCGACGGTGCTGTGGACGAAGTCGAGATCGAGCTCGCCATTGTCGTGCTGGTCTCCATGCGTGTAGGAGCGGCTCGTGAATTCGGCAGAGGCGTGGTTGGACGGCTCTCGGTCGACTGATCGGCCCACCCGCGCTCCACCACCCTTTTCGGGGCCGGCTGCCCACAAGTGGGACATCGCTCCGTATGCTCTCGTCCGGCGACAGGTCGCACCGACGGACTCACCGGAGTCCGTGGCGGCGTCAACAACTGTCTCCCCTCTCCATGGGAGACCAATGCCTGATTCCCAGTATTCTTCTCACCCCTCCGTCGCCAGCGGCGCTTCTTCACCTGCCGCGAGTCGAATTGCCCAAACCAGCATTGCTTCGCGCCATCTTTATGCTCAATCCACGTCCCCGCTGCAGCGTACATGGCACCCCGACCCCACGTCTCGGCCGTCAGGCGCATGCTCGCGGCGGTGATCTCAGAGCCCACGAGGTTGGCGCGCAGCGGGAGGGAGGCATCGTTAGCGGTGGAGGGAGTTTGAGGGGAGTCCTCGAGGCTGGTCGATGGCGAGGGTGGGTAGGCGGCGAGGTTCAGCATGCTGAAGCCGGCGGCGATCTTGGGCGGGCGATTGTAGTGGCATGTGGGGAATAGGATCGTTCGCGATGTGGAGCGGATAGGGAGGGTGGCGGGTCGGACGGAGATGGTTGTGAAGTGGCCGGTTGAGGGCTGCGGGTCCGGGTGGTGGAGGGAAGTTGGGGTGGATTTGGAGGATTGAGATGCGGGCTTTGGGGATGACGGAGGAGTGTAGAACGGTGCCGAAAGATCATGGAGACCCGATTCAAGCGCGCTTGCGGAGGATGACATGTTGAGTCCTTGATAGCCGGCCGACCGGTTCGAATGGAGTGTACTCATCTCAATTGCTACCGCGCCTTCGTTCCGAAGATATTACTGCCATCGCATCCGGTTTGGCATCGTCGCGATATTGCTAACCAGGCCAATAGGTTCGCCAATCCTATGCGACCAGGCTTGGGACACTGGCAAACATCGAAGGAATGACAATATCCGCGGTAATGAGCCGAGGCGAAGAAGGAATAGTTATTCTGAGAAACACTGGAAAGGTTGAAATGGAGACGATTGGAGATGTTCAAGATCGACACATGGGATGTCCAGGGATAGTCGCTGCTAGATACTTGGGATAATTCTCGATGAATTGATCTAACCAACTTTTCGTCAAGCCATATATGCTCTGGAGTACAAAGAGAGGCGTGTATCAACTGAGGGAACAGTGAGGGCATTGATGAAATCAACAATTCTATCTTGCAGAATATCCATTACTTCTCGACAGCACAAGGACTGCGCCGATCTGATATTGCTGCTCGCACTGGTGACGTCATGCATCCTCATGCTCGATGCGCTTCATCATGCCGTGAGATTGGGAGATTTCCAAGGAAATACTATAGGTGAAAAGGTATACATGCAAATACTAGAAAAGAACAGACCGCACCTAGACTGCGCCTAGACCGCATCCTTTCATTAGCCTTCTACTTCTTCGCCCCCTCACCCTTCTTACCCCAGAGTCCTCCCACATATCCACCCGCACCCTTCACGCCCTCTCCAGCCTTCCCCGCCATCCCCTTCGCTTGCTCACCCGCACCCGAAACCACCCCTCCCGCCTGTCCAACATAGCCATCCCCCTGGCCGCCGGGGAGATACCCCCCCTTATCGTCCTTCCCTCCCCGCTCCGCTCGATTGACGCCCTCTTTCGAGGCTCTGTCGCCGATCGGTTGCGCAAGGCCGCCTGTGCCCACTTGCCCGGCGACGAGGTTGTTTACGCCGTCTTGGAGAGTGTCGACTTGCTTGATGCCGGTGACTTTGGATTTGTTGAGGGTGTCTAGAGGCGTTCAGCGTCTGCGCACGGATTGGGTTGAGATGGGATGGGGATACCTTTGGTGGCATAGGAGGCTTTGTTGTCCTTGGTGAACCATCTCAGATATAGGTCTTCGATCCACGGCATCCATGAGTCTTTCTGTTTCTGATACTGCTCGCTGGTCCGCTGAGAGTAGGTTTTATTCTGAGGTTCGGCCATGGCAACGGGTTTCTTTGCAGACTCTAGAGGTTGGGACAGCGATATGTAAATGAGAAAGACTGGATTACTTGAACGACGTAGAAGCAGAGGACCTATATATTGGGAGAGAATACTAAAACCCTTCTCTTCAAATGGGTCCTTTGAATCCTAAGTACTCATCGCCATCTTCCTGATACGTCCAACTCGAACCTGCGCCGCGGTAGACCAGCCCCAAAATCAGGGTTCCATCCCGTCTGGGCTAAGACTCCATCACGTAGCAAGTGATGAAGTGACCCATCACTGGCGGGCTAGTATCCGAAGAAATCCTCCGGTTGGTTGATACCAAAAACGGCCGGCTTGAAGTGATGATATTAGCAAGGGCGACGGGTCGCGAATCTAAGTGTCGACGTCATCGGGGAGGGAACGTCGATCGTTATCCTTGTGCTACTTTCTGGGATGGAGAACCTGTACGTCGACCAGGGTCATCGCATATTCATTGGAGATTCTGGAAATGGTCATGTGCGAAACGGTGCTCAAGTCGTGGATACGGCAGGCTACAGTATAGGCGACAAATGGAACGTGCAAATACCATCGCCTTCCTGTAAGCGGTTGAATCGGGGGCCCATTGCGACTACAGACTCCATTCCGAGCCTTTCTAGACTCAGTATGACTATCAAGTAAAGAAGATCAAAGCCATCCATTCGCTTATCGCTTATCGTATCAAACGTGGTATCAGAGCTACATCTGCTGGACGTTACACTCTATCCATCAATCCGCTTCGAACGCTCAAAATGGTCCCCAAAAAGGGACGAACCGACTCAAATCCGAAAGGTATCGTTCTTCCCCACTGCATGCAAACCAGGGGGCGAACCCACTCATCCGAGTATCCAACACGGATCTCGCTGCCTTATCACTCCCAATCTCACTCCTGCCCCGTCACATATCAGCTTCTCAAACTACTATTCCTCCCCGCCGCCACATTCCCCCCCAACGACGTCCGCCTCCCCTCCCGATCCAAATACCGCCGCGTCCCCGCCCCCGCACTCATCGGCACCCGACTCGTATCGATCCGACTCGCCGCTCGCTCCCCTGTCCCCACGTTCAACCCCATCTGCACCCGCCGCAACCCATGCGCGTACCCCGGCCCCTCTTTCGCCGTCCCTGTTGTCGAGGACCCGGGTTGACCGCCAACGGTTAGGTACGCGCTCCGCGTCTCCGGGAGGGGCACGTTGCTGGTGTACACGCCACTGCCAGTGGTGGTGGAGCTGGAGGCGGACGCAGGGCCTTCGCGGCCGAGGCTAAGGCGCTTAGCGCGGCTGGCGCGGAGCTCGGTGAGGTTGAAGTGGCGGCGCTCGGAGAGGGAGTGGCGGGTGCTTGGGGAGACTTCGGTGGCGGCGCGGCTGGGGATGCGGAGGGAGGGGGAGTTTTCGGCGGACTCGGTGGTGTCGGGGGCTTGGTCGGAGGAAAAGGTGATGGGGGATGATGCATCGAAGGGTCGGGAGGTGTGGCGGTTGCGGAGGAGGGAGGTACCGGCGCGGATGGGTTGTGAGGAGGGGACATGGAGTTTGGATTCAGCGGGAGATTGGGGGGAGAAAGTAGAGTGTGGCTGATTGGTGGAGTCCCGTGGGGAATTGGTTGCGGAATTGGATTGAAATGTCATCAGGCTGCTTCGACGTGCTTCGATGCGGTCCAAGGCACGGCTCGGCGTGGAGCGAATATAGTCAGGATCCGGTTCGAGAGAGGCAGATCGTGACACTCGAGAATAGTTGACCAATGGATAGGAGACGGGAGGTCCCCCTTCGTGGTCTCCATTTATAGAAGGCCGCCGTGACAAGCCATCTTTGCTCCCAGGACGAGTCCTTGTCTCAGCTGCCGCGGTGGTCGTGTTCGAGTCCATCCGGCCGTCGCACATGGCAATGGTAAGCTCCGTCATACTGCGGCAAAGGCCGTCCACTTTGCGCTTGATTTTGCGGTCAACGTTACTCGAACCGAAATTGTTCAGGCCCATCACATTGTGGGAGTAGATGCTTGCCGTGCCCTGGGGACCAGATTGAGAAGTCGATGCGAGGACGGCGAGCTCCAGCGCATCGCTGGCTGCCACCTCGAGGGAAGAATAGAGAGGGGAGGGAAGAAGCTCCTTGGCACGGGTGAGGGCGTCGTGGAGCAACGGATGGAGGGATACAGCAGCTGGCCCTCCCAGATGCAGGCTGGTCGGAGTGTTTGGATCGAAACTTCCCTCAAGAGATTCGCTTCGCTTGGGCGTATTCGTCGCCCGCCGCGGCGAAGACGATACGGTTGTGACGGTAGTGGTTACTCCTGTGCCTGCTGTTCGAGGCCGGTCTCGGTCGGTATGGGGCGAGCTTGATATTGTTGCTCCGCTCGTGGAAGGCCACTTTCCCGTGAGCTCAAGATTCCGGATTCGAGACTTGATATCGTCTAATTCATCCCAAACCGTGGATGGAGCCGAGGTCGGATTGGATCCGACGGATTCCGCGGTTGCGTCCATTGCGGCGCGGGATTGAGCACGAGGTCTCCCGATTAGGCCGGTGATGGTGGTGTCCTCTTCTAGGGGCATCTCATCATGCGTAGAGCTCTCGGGATCCAGGTTGAAATCTGCGGATGCATCATAATTCAATCGCGAAGGTCGGTATGACCGTTGTCGAGCGGATGCGGCGTACATAGATTCGGAGATAGAGGGTCTTCGATTCCTGGTGCCGTGCTCTAAATTCGGTGGCTGGGATCCCGGAGATACCAAAGGAGAATGCGGCAAAGTTGCCATCGCGCGCGATTTGGTGGGTTCGATGCGAAGAGATGGTGATATGGGAGATGACTCGGGATGGTTTCGGTATGATGGTGTGGTAAAGGTCGATGACCGTCGGTACCTAGAGCCGCTTTCACCGGTAACAGACATGAGCGGAGACTCTGCATAGTCGGACCCTTGGTCATTCGAGTCGCGACGAAGTCGTGCTGGCGGCGTGTAGTGGGTTGGAAAGGATTGACGTTGTGGAACACGCGCGATCCTCGACTGTTGTCATGTCAGCAGAGGCACACCATGGCTGGAAGAAATAGTAATTTACCTTTCGCTTTGTAACCCCCGGGTCGTCCGCTACCGAATCCTGTTTCTTTGCAAGATGTAGAAACAAATCCTCGCTTCCAGCGGAGTTGCCTCCTTCTGCTCCAAAGCTCCGTCCGCTTTCTTGCTCCTCCAACCCAATCAAATCTTCAATCGCGTGGTCGTCATCCTCATAATGAGGGTCCATCCGGGGTCCTCGAGCCATGTCCTCTCTCTCGTTTTGATCCCTAGTGTTTTGGGGTTCGGACGCGGTCTTCCCGTCGTGTGCTGCTGCGTCGTTTTCCTTCGATGATGACGCCTCTCCCGACTTTCGCTCTTCCAACTTCTCTTCCTTCACTACTGGCGAACCCTCCAAAGTTACTGCGCTTCGCGAAGTGGTGCTGCCGTGACCTAAAGAATCAAAATTCCGGGGCTGTCCACCGGCTTGCTCTCTGTCGTGACGGCGGTATAACCTCCCAAGGTCTGAGCTATAACTCTGGCGGGTAATCAAAGACTGCGGAGGTCCGTTGGCCGTTGCGATTCCATAGGAACTGCGGGATGCGGGTTGTCGTTTCGCACCTTTCGCAGGAGTTTTGGGACTCCTATGTGAATACTGATATGATACGGCCCGAGTGGAGGAGAGCGCAGGAAGGGATTGTTGCTGTTTAATTTTGGAGACCGGCGGAGTGCTCTGGGTATTTTTTGCAGCCGAAGTAATGTTGGTTGGCGATGAATATGGTGAAAGCGACGGAGCCACCGACTTTGGAGCGTCGGGTTTCGGAGGGCTCGAGAAGGAGGAACCGGCGGTCGGCGAAGTAACAATGGTGCTGGAAGAATCTAGATTCGAATCCTGAGAAGTCGCGGAGCTCGAAGTCGAGCTTTCTGTCGGACGACGGAGTTCTTGGAAACGTCGGTCATTCGCGTCGTTGCTGCTTTGGACGCTGTGAGGTTCCTCGGGGATTGGATGTGAAGTCGACTGGGACGCGGGACGATTATCTATTGGGCGCGACGTGTCGCTCTTGACGTGGTTCACGGGGACTGCATTCGGATCTTCGCCAGCTTTAGCGGCCTGCGCGTGCTCGTCGCAATCGAAAAATTGATCGTGGCTTTGTATGGAGGCTCGCAGATCGGTGGTGTTTGGCTGGGTCATGCCACGACTGTTGCGGAGGAGATCTGGAGTGATGGCCGGATCACTCAGGCTCCTCGCCTCTGAGACGCTGCCCCGGCCCATTTTCGACGCAGACAACGGCTGCTGTCGCTGCGATTGGCTGTGCGGAATATGCGACGGGCCGTTGTCAATCTGCCATGCTGTAGCACGGTAATTAGATCCCGATGAGCGTCGCCCTTTTAGTCCAACTCGACCGCGCTGCTCGGCAGCAAACATCGGTTTCCTGACAACAATTGAACTTGCAGCTTCAGGAGATAAGACAGAGGAGAAACAGTTCTGCAATGCCTTGCCAACTGGAGGAAAAAGGGACGCCCGGACAACACGCGGGACGGCGGGAGGCGTAAGGGGGGCTTTCCGAAGCGACCAGACATGGCCCATGGTGCCTTGCTTGCCCAACCCGCAAGCGTCTGGCCCTGCAATTCTCACACACTATCCTAGTTTCGTCGCTGCTAGTTGGGATCCTTTCAACAACATGTTTAATTGAACCGGAATTAGTATCGAGAACCATTCCTGGGGTTTTCGCCCTCAAAGAGACCAATGGGTTCAGGTACGGAGAACCGCGATAGGAAACGTTTGGATTTCCCCTTTCTCCATGCTCCTGGTACTGGCTCCTGGGAAGAGCCATACCGTCCCATCTCAATTCTCATGATCTAATTCATCTGAATAACCCCACAAACAGTCTACCCGCATCACACTGCAAATTGTAAAACCATTGCAGTGGAAGGAAAGCACGGCCCTCCATGGAACGGCGCGGACGCGGCGGGGTGAGACATGAGGGTGAGGAGAAGGGGGGACCATTTTGGATTTTACGGATCACAGAACCCACTGGGCACTGGGACTTCAGAACTCAGATCCCCCTGATGATAAAGAGGTCCATGCCTGTTGTTAGTGGTAATACTGGTGTATAATATATTATATATTCCATCAGGTTGTCCATTTTGTCGAATCATCATATTTGACTATCCATGAGGTTGGCGACATCACCCCGGCTTATACCAAGCCGTACATGTCCCATCGCTCGAGGTAATCGGGATATGGGGTTGCGGGTGGTCTGTCCTACGCTTCCTTATTGTCTCATGAATACCTACCGATCCGGAATACAGTTTCGCAGTTCGCTTGATCATATATGTGACCATGTTTTCCTATCTTCTTGACTTACTCCGTATCGACTATCGCATACCATGAGGCTACTCAGTAGTCAGTACATCCCACTTAAACTCAAAGGGGTTAAATAACTACCATCCGGTACGTACCATACCCCGAAATATTCAATCTCCGCGTGGAGGCAGCGTGGTTAACCACTCGTGCCACTCCACAACTTTTTTACAAGGAAATGGAACGTGGATGATGGAACAATATCAGAACTAAATCAAGAAAGACGTTGTTGGCCCACTTAGGTGACCTCCGATTCCCCGAATGCTGAATAGAAAGCGCTCGTGTCATGACGGCAAACCTGTCAGAGACTCAGAGTGTCAGTGTTTCGAAAATCGAGCATTATCTGTGGGGCAGACTGTGCCCCATCGTTCCTACTGGAAGCCTGAAAGTCTGAAACCCTATTTGCGAACAAGATCAGCAATTGAATTGATCAATTGTCAATTGATGCTGGATACCAGACACGGCCCATCCGTTCAAGCCTCTGGAAAATATATTTGGATTATGGACATTTTGATTCTCTCGGCCGCAATCCACCAATCGAAGGTGTCCCCATTGCTCTGGATTTCAGGAATTTGAATTATCAACCTCAGAATATGCAGGACAATCCAACCCAGGGTTCGATGGGACCTTGCCAACCTGGTCAGCAGCCACAAAAAGATGTCCTTCAGCACCTGGGAGTTTGAAGTTTGAAGGTGGGAACCGGAAATGGGTGATGGGGATCGTCTGCGCCATCCGGCTACCCGCCGTTTCATCACTGTGGAGGCGTCTGACGGCCCCGCTCGGCTCTCCCCTCCGCGTCTGTTTGGTCAGAATCCAGAGCCCCGAGCCCGATTTTCCAGGCTCGCGAGTCAACGCCCAAAGAAATGCTCGCAATTCTCCACGATTAAATGAAGCAGGGAGAGGAGTGGAGGAGCAGAAGTTGGGCGGATTCAAGCCTTGGGGACTGGGGAGCGAAGGGCCAAGTTTCTTATCTGATCACAGGCATGATGTAGTCGGCGTTGCAGTGGAGGTGGTCACGGTGGTGTATCTTTTTGGTGCAAGCTCTTCGTTCGAATATCCATTGCCAATTTGGAAATAGGATAGGTTCTGGTCTTCTGATGGAGCATAAATAGAAGCGTCTTGACTCATGAAGATTAAAACCACTAGTAATTCCTCCTAGGATGGCTAGCTTTGGAGGTTCAGATATCATCCGTGCCTGGATAGTCCATCACAGTGTTCAGGGCTCTCGTCTTATCGCCATATTTCGTGATCTGACGTTGGTGTGTGGAACGTCACAATATAATGTCTTAATGCTTCCTATGCTCGATCAGACTTGTCCGTAGGCGAAACAGCTGCAGCTATGGCAATCTGGCTACAAATGTCCCCTCATAAGCCTGCAATCCGGAATCTTCTACTTCAGTGATTTCTTTGAAGGATGAATCTCGGACTATATCCTCGAATCGCTGCCACTCACTCCTCGGACATATGCAAACGATCTGCCTCAATGACCCACCCTGGAAATGCTCCAGATATTTCGCAACGAGTCGAGGATCCCGTGGATACACCAGCAGCCAGGTCGCGGCCGTACCAGCTCCTGGGAAAAGATCATACGTGCCTCCCACATAGTGCATCAGGTCTTCAGGCATGTACCTGTTGATCCCCAAGCTCTTGCTGTCTTGTATTTCCACTGCTTGGATGTTCAATGCATCAATATTGGCTAGGAGGAGTGCCTCCAAGAGACCGGCGCCGCTGCCGATTGACAGCACCGAGCCCGGAGTATGGGAGAAAACATGGTCCAGAGACGTAATTAGTTGTTTCGAAAGGCTATGACAGCAGCCTGCATGGAAAGATGGCTCATCGGGCAGATGCTTTGGCAATTCGCTCATTGAAACGACCCGAGATGTATATGCATCTCCGTCCCGGTCCGGTGTGCGGATACGCAGTGCTGCGGTGTTCTTGTAGATTGCAATACGCGGAATCTTGAATATATTGATCCGGAACGGTGGTGGTCATTGAGAGAGTTCGATATCGAACTAGAATTTGTCTGTTGAGCACCACAGTCAGCAACTTGTTGTCCCTTGGTCCCTTGCGCTGATAGACATTTATTGTGGCACGAGCTTCTGTCTCCACCATGAAATCAGAAATGGCATGGCTTCACGTGTTGACGTTGAAATGAATCACAGCATCATCCCCGCATTGATGACATCCCGTCCTCATCGAGCATATCAGCGTCTCTTTATCGCGTTGACGATGCTAGTTGCTGTCGAATATCGCAATTGTTGAATGCCGTTGAAGGATGTATCAGGATTGATTACTGTGACGTTCAACTGAGACAGCAAACGCTGTAACCGTAAACATGGTTGGCCGAGGCGGCCGGCTACCATTCGCGTATCGAAGAGGACCGGTGACGATATTCAGCGCGATAATATACATCTCCCTTCTCACAGCTCTCCTGGTTATACACAATACCGTTCCGTCCGCTCATAACGATTACATTCCAGAGGAGATTAGCCTGGATGAAGCGTGGCATGATCTTCAGCGCCTGACCAAGAGGTAAGTTTCAACAGGAGAAGACCCTTTCGGCCTGGCTGATGATTTGAGTATTCAGTTTCCATCCGTACAATAGCCATGCAAACGATGATGTACGGAACTGGCTCCTTCTCCGCATCGAAGAAATTCTCGGGAATGGCAAAGGTCCGTCGGCCAGAGTCTCGGAAGACTTCGCTACCGTGGAAAATGATCTTTCTTCCAACGTGACTTCTAGTTCTCAGGGTTTGAGCGTGTACTTTGAAGGTACCAATATCATGGTGCACGTTAAAGGCACGCCGGAATTCAGCCACCTTGGGGCGGTCCTCGTCAATGCCCACTACGACAGCGTATCTACGGGATACGGTGCCACTGATGACGGGGTGGGTGTGGTCTCCATCCTTCAACTAATCAAGTATTTCACGACGGGAAAGCATCGCCCTAGGCGAGACATCATATTTCTGCTCAATAATGGTGAAGAAGACTTCCTGAACGGTGCTCGGGTGTTCATGCAACACCCAATATCCTCGCTCCCCCGTACCTTTCTCAATCTTGAAGGGGCCGGAGCGGGAGGTCGAGCAGTACTTTTCAGAAGTACTGATACCGAAGTGACGAAGTTCTACAAGGCTGCTGGGCATCCATACGGGTCGGTCCTCACAGGAGATGGCTTCCAAATGGGCCTAGTCCGCAGTCAGACAGACTATGTCGTTTTCAATGGCGATCTCGGCCTCCGTGGCTTGGATGTCGCATTCTTGGAACCTCGTGCACGGTAAGTTGTATTCTAATCAGTCGATACGAAGAGGATCTTCTAGACCCCTCGACTGACAATGCAATCATTACAGGTATCATACGTCTGAAGACTCAACCAGGTACACTTCGATTGACTCTGTCTGGCACATGCTGTCAGCTGCCATAGCAACTGTTGAAGGCCTTGCGCTCGATAAGAGTGAGGAATACCAAGGCCGTGTTTCCAACGATAAACGAATCGTGGATAATGGTGGTAGTCGTGCCGTCTGGTTCGACATGTTCGGACAAGCGTTCGCACTTTTCAAATTGCGGACAATGTTCATAATCTCCATCTTGTTACTTGTCCTGGCACCTCTATTCCTCATCATTCTCACCGTGGTTCTGGTGCGTCAAGACAAATGGTACCTTTTCGATGGCCGAGTTGTTACTATCAACTACGATGCCGGACCCGACGAAGGCCAGCTGCCACAAAAGTACAAGATGAAGGGGTTATACGGACTTTGGCGCTTTCCCGTGACGACCATCGTGTCGGTTGGCCTATTGGCTGGGTTTGTGCAACTGACAATCCGAGTTAATCCTCTGATTGTGTATTGCAGCCCATATGTTGTGTGGAGGTAAGTCAACGATACATAGGCATATGAGCCAACATTATCTAGCCTCTTACCGTTGCTAATGACCTACAGCGAATTCCTATCCCTGTTCTTTATCTTTTTCTGGTTCCTTTATAGGAGCGCTGATTTCACGCGGCCGTCGGCTCTTGTCCGTGTGTATTCATTAATTTGGCTCTTCATCTTGTCCTGGGTCGGTCTCGTTCTCGTTACCGTTTCGGAGAACAACTATCAACTCGCTGGAGGCTACTTTATATTGTTCTACTTTACTTCGATCTTCGTGGCAACAGCTATATCGTTCTTGGAGATGCTGGTCCTCATGAAAAAGCGCGTCTACCTTGAGGACCTCCCTCGGCTGAGATGGTGGCACAAGCAAAATCACAAGGATGACGACGAGTCTGATGACACTCGTCCATCGTCCCATAACAGACAAGCAGAGGACAATCAAGATGCAACCGAATCTTCTGCTTTACTTCAGTCGTCGACATCCTTCCAGGGGTACGGCTCACGACGACGCTCAAGGGATGAGGGTAATGCCGAGGAGCTTGAGAAAGAGGAGGGGAAATTCGACTACTTTGGAGAAGAACAGCATTGGAGTGGGATGCTGCCCAAGTGGACATGGGTCTTACAGATCCTAGTCTTGGCTCCGATCAACATCATCTTGGTCGGCCAAATCGGACTGCTGATTACATCTGCTCTGCGCCAAACGCCTGCGGATGGAAGCAGCGTTGCCGCAGCCTATGTAGTCATTGCCGCGTTTTCTATCCTTATTGTTCTCCCTCTAACCCCTTTCATTCATCGATTTACCTACCATATCCCCACTCTGTTGTTGGCTGTTGCCGTCGGAACGGCCTTGTATAACCAATTGGCTTTCCCATTCGACCAAGGAAATCGACTTAAAGTCTTCTTCCGGCAGGATCTCGACCTGGACACTGGAGTCAACCGTGTCTCAATCACAGGACGCAGTGACTATATCCATTCCGTCATCGATTCACTCCCCTCCTCCAGATCGATGCAAGTCACATGCAATCCTCCGCCACAAGAAAATCGTTACGGACTACTTGACTGCTCCTGGCAGGGACTTCCCCCCGCGGTGGTCCCCCGAGATCCCTCCGTCCTGCCCGAGAAGAGCTATATCGATTATATGCACTTGGACGTGGTTCGCAGCAACCTCTCATCCGAAGGAACCATCACGATCTCCGGAAATAACTCTCGCGCTTGCAAGTTATTCTTCGACCCGCCCTTATCCGACTTCAAGATCGTGGATCCCCCGAATGCGGCAGAAGATCCCCGATTCAAGCCTGTTGGGCCCGATGGGGTCAAGGAACTTCGCATGTGGAGCCGTGAATGGGAACGCGGTTGGAAGGTGTGGGTGAAATGGGGGAAGGAAGGGGGGCTCGATGGCAGAGCTGTATGCGCATGGAGTGATCAGAATGATCCAGAAGCCATTCCGGCGCTCACTGAAGTGCGGAGATATGCGCCTCATTGGGTCACGGTCAGCAAGACGACTGATGGGCTTGTTGAGGGGTTGAAGAGGTTCAAAATGTAGCTAAGTACATGTCATACCTGGTTTCTAGAACACTTCCTTTCTTAGAGCCCTGGTTTGGGACCTTTAAATGATGCGTGGATAAAAGGAATCGACCCCATGGAGGTCATTCACTATTCACGAGGCGTTGGTAACAATTCGTGCCATTAGTGAAATCAACACAGTGATAATTTGGATCGGCCACTTCCACTTTCCCCCCTACCACTAGCCTGATATCAACACACCACTACAAACTCTCATCTTTGAGAGCCAATTCTTCAATTCAACAAACTATTCCATGTAGGGACTAGTCGTCTCATCGCCTGGACTCTCCATGCCATAACATTGCCAAAGAACCGATTTTCACGAAAGTAATGTTCGAATCGGACCTAACTCATATTTACCTACCTTAGCTAACATTTCTTGTGCTAAGACGAAACACAGCAACGCATATCCTCCTGCTAAACCATGGGCGACTACGAGCAAATCTCACCCGAAGGTGACCTCGTCTTCCTCGTCGGCAAGGAGAAGGTTCCTATGCGAGTGGACTCCTTCATTCTGAAGCGTCATCCTGCGGTCTTCAAAGCGATCCTCAGCTCGAACTTCCATTAAGGTCAAAAGCTTGAATCGAACAATTTCATTCTGGTTTGACGATGACTGTCCCTAGTCTGGTAGACTTTTGACTTCATTCGCACTGATATCATGATTCAAGGAGAGACACTAAGGCCTCCTGTGTTGGTAAACGTTAGATTCATACTCATCGCTGTTGTATACATTCAAACTGGGATGCTATAGAAGCGAAGGCCCACTGCTCTCCAAGGTGCATTCTCGAGTAACAATGATCCGACCGAACTCCAAAGTAACAACCCATGCATCCAGATGCATCCTTTCCTGACCTCTCCCATGCGAGAGGTACGTACTACAAAATATCCATCTACTCCTTCTCGACAGCATCCACGTATCGAGGAGGTGCCTCACCAGCCTCGTTCACATCAAGCTTAGCATTCTCGGTGGCAGCCTCGTCCTCCTTTCCATAAACTTCAGATTCCTCATCATCCTCAAGCGCCACAGATCGATACGCTCCACGTCGAGATCGACGAACCGAATTCCAGACGGCCGCGACACCGTAGCCGATAGCAACCAACAAAATGTAGGTAGCCGCGGCAGCAGAAGCGCCGACCAGGAAGGGGACGACGAGCACGAGAACGATCCACTTGATGGCGTGGAGGAAGCGATTTGCGTGCTTGTGGCCATGATGATTATGTGGGCCGTGCTGCATGTGGTGTCGTCCGGCGCCGTCATGGTGGGAGTGCGGCCCGTGGTGCATGTTCGTGCCTGGACGGAACACACGATCAACGCCTGGGGGCTTGCCGTGAGGTCCCTTCCCTCCACCATGGCACATGCTACCGATCTTGTTGCCGACCGCATGAGCCTTGTTCATGACGATATCGCGCCATCTACAGATGAGCGGGTGCGTGTGGCATTCGCGGGGCTTGCTCGGATCGGCGACCTTGATTCCCGCGATCATGAGCTGGGCCTCGGGGTCCTTGATGGCATTGATCTCGATCCGGGGAACGTTGACGGCGGCACCGGCAAGACTGCTCACTTGAACCTCGATCTCGATTAGCTCGTGGCCGTCTTCGGAGACTGTGTCAGCGCTGATGGCATTGATTGACCATGACGTGATCGGGTGGGGTGATGAGATGTAATCGTTTGGATTTGCTCGAATATCGTCAATCGATACGGAAGAAGCGACATGTGGGACTGCGGGCATGGCCGGCATGAGACTGAGTGACATCTCCGGAGGATAGAATTGAACGGAGTTCATCTCCAGAGTGGTCGGATCGGAGCCAACTGAGATATTCAAGAGCTACGGTTTGTAAGTACGCCATTCATGAAGGGTCGCTGTTGACCTGTGCTGGAACGTACCAATGACTGCTCGCCACCCTGATCCCATACCAGACCATTCTCGGTCATCCTCGCGAACTGGCAGCCTGGGCATGGCACCTTCAGGAGCTGTGTGTATGGATCGACTATTCCCAAAGCCCCAGGTGACCCTGATGATGAAATGCCTTCGATCGTGACATCTGGAGGAAGGAGGAAAGCGTTCGCTGCCAGCGCAAAGGCGGCAGCGCTCAGGCCGACAGTACGGGAGATCATGGCGGTTGTGGCAGAGAGGAGCAAACGGAAACTTAGAAACGCTACACTGTTATGGTTCGAAGTGATGCAAGTTGGATGATACGCTGGTAGATAGATGAAGGTTGTTGGAGACAAAGAAAGATGAGGATGGTTACCTATTGATGGAGGCTGGTGGGGGCTGAGCAGTTCATTCACTGGCGGTGGGAAGCGGAGAGTGATTGCGTATGCGTCACGTGACAATTTCTTCAATACAGACCCTGTCAGGGCTGTCACAGATTAAGGAAAGTGGCACCAGCGCTAGGCTGCTTTCCAGTCCCAGTTTTGTGTCAGACCCCTGGATCACATGATATCAACATGGATTCGGATGTTTGACGCCTGACGCCTTGACGCCCTTGAGGTTTCATGACCACAACGTGAAGGACACCACGTCTTCATTATAACGCTGATGAGCCCTCACAGAGTATAGTAGTATATAAGTATGCCCATAATATTGGACTGTGGTATACTACTTATTCTATTATTCTCCTAGTCTGGAGATATCCATTTCATCTTTGCCGTTTATCTGTTCAAATAATCAAATTGCTATCGAAATATGCTCCGAGGAGAATGATCTGAGAACACTTCTACGGCTCTCATACTTCTTCTCTATTATGCCTCTTGGAGAGAAAGATTATTTTACTGCCCTTGTCTCTGTCTTATTAAATATTATAGAGCCTCCCTGCTTACGGTCTACTGCTTCGTTGTCCCTATACAGTGCACAAGCGAACGTATCCATCGATCTCGCATTTCCACGGATTTCATCCAGATACCCACCATCTCTTCGCTCCCTTCGTTCTTCCAGGTGATGTCCAACCAAAGCCCATGGCCCTCTGTCCAACCAAATTCTAGAACTGAATCAAGGGGTATCTTACTCTCAAGTTGCATCGTACGGTTCGGTTCCCGACTCGCATCCCCCTCCTCTGGATCCCGTCTCTGGAAGCGAAGTAGGGCACTCTCAAAGAAGAGGAATGTATTGATATGATTGAGGGAACGCGGTGTCATACACAAGCTGCATGGCGCTTCTTCGAAGAGAATGAGCGCCCCTAGCTCGCTCTGTCTGGTTCCTCGCCAGTCCCATGGCCCGGAAAGTAGAGCCTCCAGAAAGCGGCTTTCCGCATCGTCGTCCTCATCCGAGGAGTCGAGGCTAGTCTGCGGTTCTATCGAACCAGCATGCTTGATGTTGATCAAAAGTGTATCGAATAGTTTGGCCGCATCTTCCGCGCTATCGTCGTTAAGATCCCTATCATTGGACATTGTTATATCGTGCAGAGTCTCCTTGTCAGACCGCACCTCACTGGCACTTATTAACGTTACTAGCGGAGCTTGATTAAGGCGAGATCTTCCTGTCTTGGCTCAGTTCCGATTAGAGAATTTGTCCTGGTTGATTTGGTTGCCTTTGCTCTGGCGGTAGTATCTCCGGATCGTGCGAGTACAGAATTCAGGCTAATATATGGAAGATCCAGGACCCTATTCACGCCCAGATTAAATGACTCCTAAGCTTCTATTTTATATGAACGCGGCTATCGTCGGGATGGCTATTCACTCCATTGTCAATGTCCATTTTAGCGTCACAGCCCAAGATTGCGATCTCTCCTTTCGCTGGATAGATTGGATGATGATAGACCTCCACTGCCAATGTACGTCTCCATGACAAGCGAAAGCGGAAGATTTGCATGGAATATAGCAACGGGAGGATAATTATTGACGCTGACTAATTTGTCGGGAGAACACCTGCCCGACTTGGAACAGGAACGATGATCCACTCCACGTGTTTCTAGAACTAGGGGTGTACTTCTGGATTACCAACCTCTCCTGGATCAGAAAATTGCACACTTGAACGTGTGGCTGTTACCTTGACCATTTTATGGCAGTGGAGTAGAGTGGTATCAAGTGACCATAGCTCTTAGATGAATTGATATGGCATTGGAAATCCCCGCTTCACCTCGATATTCTCTGCAAGAGATTAGGGCCGTTAAAAAACTGGTAGGCGCCAATTGATATTTGGTTTACCGTAAACAATTAGTTAATCGCACACTGTCTTCAAGATATCGCAATATTGTGTGGTTTGACTAGATTTAGTGACCGGAGTGCATAACTACGGGTAACCAATCTAGGTTTAAACCAGCCCTACGGTTTTTGATAGCCCTCAGATATTGCGATACGCTACTGAGGCCATAACCTTTGATATCTATCAATTGTTTGTCATCACAAGAGCATTGTCATCATCAAGACGTGAATCGGGAGTTAGGTACTTTTATGGTGACATAGCACGACCGCATTCGGCAATTGCCCGATTCCCGCCCCGCCCAGATTAGCGCTCTACTGGCAGCGGGGTCCGAGGTCGCCATATTAATAATTGCCTTGATTGATCATTGTTTGAAGCAATTGAGCAGTACATATAAATTGGACATACCGGAGCTACTTTTTTGGAAGGGATAGTTTCCTTATCTCACTCATTTTCAACTAGCTCCTGACCGAATCCAAAAGAGCGTGGAAAATGGCTTCGAAACCGGAACTCCAACAGGTGTATTCCAAAGGCATATACCATGGCCTCCCTGTCTACCCATCCGAAGTCAAAGGCCTCACGGCGATCGTCACTGGTGCAAATGGAATCTCCGGGCAACATATGGTCCGCGCCCTCGGCGAGGCCCCCGAACGATGGGCGAAGATCTACTGCCTGTCTCGACGCCCTCCGGCCGTCGCAGACGCACTGCCGCCGAATGCGGTGCATATCCCGTTGGACTTCATGACGTCGCCAGAGGAGATCGGTCGGGTGCTCAAAGAGAACGGAGTCACGGCGTAAGGAAAAGGATGGTCTTCTGATGCAGCCAGGATACGCACTGACGCTTGAGTAGCAACTACGTCTTCTTCTATTCGTACATTCAAGTGCCTTCAAGTGACGGGAAACGCCTCTGGGACAACGCCGACGAGATGGTCCGTGTCAACACCCTCCTCCTCACCAATTTCCTTGAAGCGCTTCCCCTCGCGTCTATCATGCCCAAGAACATTATGCTGCAGACCGGCGCGAAGAACTACGGGGTTCACTTGGGGCCGGCCGTGTCTCCGCAGGACGAGGACGATCCTCGCATCCTTTTGGAGCCAAATTTCTATGCGTCGCAAGAAGACAGCCTTTGGGCATTCTGCGGCAAGCACGGGATTAACTGGAGCGTCGCGCGCCCATCGTGGGTCGTCGGCGCGGTCCCTGACGCGGCCATGAACATCGCGTACCCGCTCGCTGTCTATGCGACAGTGCAGAAGCACCTCGGCCGCAAGTTGGAATTCCCCTCTGATATCATTTCATGGGAGAATGCGCAGGTCAACAGCACGGCGCTAATGAACGGGTACTTCGAAGAGTGGGCGGCCTTGTCGCCGCAGGCTCAGAATGAAGCGTTCAACACCACGGATGACTGCATGTGGTCGTGGGCGCGGTTCTGGCCGGAGTTCGCCAAGTGGTTCGGGCTGGAGTACACGAGGCCGGATCCCGAGAAGGATCAGTACCAGGAAATGTGGAACAAATATGATCCGCCGCCGAGAGGGTGAGTTGCAACTGAGGACGGGAGAGACAGTATACGAATTCAACTGATCGTTTCGATAGATTCGGGGGTCCGGGAAACATGAAGGCACGCTTTACGCTCACATCATGGGCAAAGCAACCGGAGGTCCAGGCTGCGTGGAGGGAGATCGCAACGAAGCATGGCCTCATTGAAAAGGAGCTCCGAGACCCGGACCGTGTTTTCGGCTTCGCGGATGCGGCACTTCTCCTCTCGCACCCCATTCAGATGAGGATGGGCAAGGCGAGGAAGCTGGGTTGGCACGGCTTTGTGGACTCGTCGGAGAGTTATCGAGAAACGTTCGAGGGCTTCGTCAAGCTAAACATGCTTCCACAGCTGCCGTGGCAATGAGCAGGGGATGAAACACGTTACAAGCCTGTCTCCCTGTAGTAGTGTCTATATCGATCGAGAGCTGCATTCATCGGTAACCTCCTCTTTGGGAATTAGCCCACCTGCTTTCAAGTTCGGCTGCCCTTCTTGTGGCTTCGGCTCGTTGCTTGGCAGATGCTTCGGCCTGTGAAGTTGCGTAATCCGGTAATTCATCGTCGGAATCGTCGTCACTCTCAAAACTTGAGCGACGCGGTATTCTCGCCGAAGTGGATGGTCGGAGCGTCGGTGGCGGTCGTGGAAAGGGGTAGGGGGCGGTTCGGACTGGAGATACCTCCCGTTCTGAATATTGATGACCGCCGCGACGCGTGGGTGGTGAAAGTGGCCCGGTTGTCGCCGCAACTACAGTGGGATTAGGGTAAGAACTTTCAAATGGAGGGGAGGTGATTCTCGAGCTTGGGTCGAAGTGCGGTCGGTTGGCGGGTGGTGGTTGAGAAATCGATCGTTGCAACTGGGTTGGTATGTTTTGTATCCCAGTAGATAGATGGGCGGGAGAGAAGTCCGGTTGAGCCGGGAGGAAGGTCTGCGGCAGTGTATAGTTCTGAGGCGATGAGACAGAGTTTTCAAGAGACATAGCGTTGAATCCTGAAGTCGCTTCAACAAATAAGCGAAAGTCTGAGCTGTCAAGGACTTCATGATGCTGCTCAGACTCAGTCCGTCTTCTTGTCGATCTCGGTGACAAAGATGACGCTTGATTGTCTTCAGCTGACGGAGTTGAGAGTGATAGTGTCCGTTGACCCTGAGAAGTCCGGGCATATGGCAGATCGCTTGGTCTCAGCCTACTCGAATCCCGAGCAGGCCAATTTGAAGGGTGAGGACTCGGCGGAACTAGCGAGGAGTTGCTCCTGCCTAGAATCGACGCGCGTGACCGACGAGACGATGAGGAATTCTCCCAAGGATTCGATGATATCGGGCTGTAATCAATTGCTCGCCGGGGAGGCGCATACGCAGTGTATGTTGGCTGAGAGGGTGCTCCAGGACCGCTGGATGGTGGAAATTTTGTAACGGTCGAGGGCGCAGACCTTGGAGGACGTCCGTCTCCGAACTGATCTTGGGGACCCTGAATCTCGAGTTGTTGCGGCGTCGCTTTTGGTTTCCGCGCCGGTCGTGATTGGTCGTCCGAGTTGCCGCGAGACATGAATGCTCGGAATGCTTGCAGTGGTGATGTCGTAGATTTCGATTCCTCTTGTCGTGACCCGCGTAGAGTTGTTGGACTAGTAGACAGTCGCAGACTCGGCGCAGGTCCAATTGGGGTAGAAGGTGGGATCGCAGTTGAGGGACGCTGTATCTGTGACAATCCGTCACCGGCACTGGACGAACTGGAATCATAATTCCGACGTCGTTCCCAATGGGACGGCGCGGGATATGTCTGGCCTTTATCTGGAGCCATCCAGGAAACTGTCCCAGCCACGCTATGAAGAAGAGACGACTCCGACGGAACAAGAGAGGTAAGACAAGACAACGGAGATTGTTGGTAGCACGACTGGCCTGATTGTCTTAAAACAAGCATTCTTTAACAATCAAAATGTCCAGGAGATGATGGTGAAGCCAAGCTCGAACGATGGAAGTTAGATAAGATCGTTCGGCAATGCAACTCCTGAAGAAAGAAGGGTAGGACAAGTTGGTATATGTGCAAGGAAAGTGAAACCTGCATTAACTATAATCGAAAATGGGAATAAAGAAATAGGATGGCCCAGGAAGAAATATCGTGGCGTTTGCATGAACCGAGTGGATGTGGAGGCAAATGGGCAATGAATAGACCGATGTCGTCCAGGCTTGTCATATGTATACGAGGACTTGGAAGAATAGGGCAAGGATTGGATATGCACATCTGCTCCTCGAGATGTACCTGAAGAATATGGCGATTTGCCATAATAAAAGGAAAGTCTTTCACCTTTGCGCCTGTTTCGAACCAACGGAGACCATAATCGACACTAAGAATTAGCATCTTACACCTGGATCATGCTTCGGCATGCGCTCGAAGGAGGCAATCCCTGGCGAAAAGGCATCGTACGAATCTGTCGATCACTCATCGTCGTCCCACTCTATTTCGAGCGAAGAGGAGCCCCTCAGACAGCCAGGAAACCACGGTGCTCACTCGGTCACTCCCTAGGCTGAATGCCATGGAGCGCGGCTATGCGGGCATGCGGCCACCTGATGGTAAATAATACCTGGATTGAAATGATTAAGCGAAGGCCCTGCGTTGACGCATCGAAGAAGCCATATGCGCCTCGGAATGCTACACAAGGCACTCTTTGAAGTTTATTCCATCGCATGATTCTGGGGTCTGGATAACACTTGATGACACTGTGGAGAACTGGAGCGGTGCCGTCCGTGGCGCTTCATTGCAGATTTGCTAGCATGGAATACGGTCCTGCCGGTTTCCCTTTCCTATTTCGTTAACCCAGGTCCCTGGAAAGAGACGCGAAGTGGAAACGGGAAATGGCAGAATCCTCGATCATCCTTTAGATAACTCATAATCCTTTCGGCCATTTTTCGGTCATCCTTTAGCAATGGGCTAGAAAGCAATGGGAAAGTTCCATCGGAGCATGATCGTATTTCCGCTGGAGGCCTGTATTAGATTATCAAAAAAGCCACGGTAACACTGGATTCCACGAAAATTGACGACGCGCTGCGGAGGATCAAAGACTTCAAGACTTGGCTAAAAAGGTGAAATTACAGAAATGGTGAAATTGTTGGTGCCCGGTGCCGTCGTAGTGCCTCACTGTGCATGGTTCCAGAATCCCACCAGACCACCACCCGCTGCACAGCCATCCGCTAATCCTAAGAATAGATCCTACCCCAGCGCTATCAGAACTTGGATTCCAGACATATTCACCCCCATGTATCACATGACTCGGCCGATTCTGATTTCTGAGTGTCGGATACGGAATACTCGGATGGGGTAATTACCGTATAGGCGTATAATACCCGGAATTGGTTTCAAGCTTTTGAAGGGAGGTGTGGGGGAATGCTGAATTACCTGGGAAGGGAGCATATTCTCCACCAGGCACCATGACCTGCCAGTAGTCACCGTCCAAAACTCCGTATGATACGTCCATTGCTTATTATCGCCACTGCCTGGTTGTCGATGTGACATACCTGTGCGGCTCTAATGTCGGGTGGTTCGTGAGGAGCTCTAGTTTCGGGCGTAAGGAGTAAGGGGCAGATCACAGATGTCTTCCGACCACATCTCTTGGCCGTACAGTATGTATCTTCCTCAGCCCGTCAGCCGTATCAGCATTTGAGGCTACTCAGCTCGAGATATTGGAAGCAGTGTGATTGCAACCTGCCATATCTAACCTAGACTGACGCTCACCGTAAGAGCGAAAGGGCGAAAAATAGATTATGACAATTTTAGAGCATTGAAGATCAAAGCTGTACTACTAATATTCAATATCTCGTGAGACCAACCGCCCGGATTACCAACCGTCAATCTGAGTGATCTTGACACCAAGGCCACCTCGAGGCCTCAGCACCACGCTGCCCGATGCGGGAATAAGTTTGTATGCCGGATCCTTGAACCGCATTTCAAACCTTCCAAACCACGCCGCCATGACACAAGCGAATTCCGCTCGGGAAAAGTCCTTCCCAATGCAGCTGCGCGGTCCGTGGATGAACGACATGAACGCATAATTGCTTTCCGCTCCGCCCGTGTTGGCCCGCCCCGGTCCCATCCACCGGTCCGGATTGAACTCGGCCGCATCGTCGCCCCATAAATGCTTGCTCTGGTTGATCGCCGCGGACGGGATCACGATCTGCGTCCCCTTCGGGATGAACGTCCCCAGGATGGTCGTGTCCCTGACCGAGATCCGACCCGTCGCAGGGACGGGACTGAGCAAGCGTAGGGTTTCATTGCAGATCGCGTTTAAATAGGGCAGATGGTCGATCTGGGTCGACGTGATCCCTACGTCCTCGGAAAGCGGGGGAAGCTGGCTTCGGATCTCGTCTCTCAATCGAGATTGAAGTTCTGGCTTCTTGCAAAGAGAATAGACCGCGAGTGTCAGCGCGTTAGCCGTCGTTTCGTGGCCAGCGGCGAGGAAGGTCATGAGCTGGTCCGCAAGGTTATCGTCCGAGAAGCCACCCGACTCCATCGCAATGGAAAGAATATCAAGATCAGTGGGGCCACCCTTCGCAATATTGACTTTCTTTTCCTCTATGAGCTGCTGAGATATCCGTCGAACCACCTTCGCTGCCCGAGATACAACGTTCTCGGTCGGGATGATATACCGAAGAGGCGTTCTCTTGATCCGGTTGAGAATTGCCACAATGACCTTAGTCTTTCCGGACTGGCTAAACACAGCGGAGTAGGTTCGGCTCAGTTCATTTTCCGGATCCAAAATGGCATTGAAATCGTGGCCCATACCAGCAATTCCAATGATATCAAGAGTGCACAGGCTCGCCCATTCATTGATCATTTGAAATTGAGGGCTATCCTTCCCAGGAAGCTGAGAAGCATTGATGGCTGTGGTTATCGCCTCTGTACACTGCTTTGCTTTGCCCCAGAACGTAGGGTAGAGATCTTTCACGTGGCGGAATGAGAAAGCTGGAGATAAAAGTTTCCTTTGCCGCTGCTGAAGTTAGATGCCTGCCAATCCTATGACAATGACTTGGTGGCCTGCATAAATGGCTTACCTTATGTTCGTCTCCTTCTGCGATGAGGATGCCATTCCCCAACAGAACCGAAAGGATAGCACGGGCGATTCCAGGCTTTTCCCAATCATAATTCTTGGTGACGAGAACCTCTTTCAGTGCCGCCGGGTTGGTAACCAGGACCGTTTCGGAGTTGAACGACATCCGGAAACGGACCAATCCCTCGTTTGGGATTTCGTTGACCCATTTGGATGTCAATTCGGTGTCGGGCTTCCGAAGCAAGTTCCAGAACTGGCCCATAAGGAAGGCATTGTCCTGAGATCCTGAGCATCCATATATTTACTACGGCGCGCGCTCACATACCTTTGGTTCTGGCAGATGTCTTAAGGGACTGACCAAGTGGGGATATATGAGGACTCCGTATATGAACACAAGCGTAAATTGGACGCTATATAGCCAGACAAACGACGCGATCAAGGATTGAACCGGCCAAAAACCAGGAACAACGTTGGTAACGACATAGGAACCAAGAGCACTGGTCAAGGATAATGGAACCACGACATTCAGGAGCGATCCCACCGAGCGTAGCCCAATTATAGAGGACATGATGCTGATGCTATGGATATTTCATAGGAGAAGAAAGGATGTCCACCGCGTTACCGTGGTGCCGTGGTGCCGTGAAGGTTATAAGATGTTCTGGAGAGAGCAGGCTGCCGAATTGCTCGATGTTGTCGCAATCCAACCCGTATCATGATTTGACTTTTCTTGCGCATGATTGGCTTGATGGCTTCACCTCAAACATGAGATGCATGCACGTGAGAGCCTCGGCTCGCCTCCCTGAGGTTGTTCCTACATGAGGTGGAGAAATCGGTGACGGGCATTCGGGAAATGAGGTATCGGAGCGATTCCGCCGATATACCACCGGCCGGGATGATCCCGAATTCCTGCACAACCTGAACTCTGAAGCCAATGACATGGGGGTGCTATTCTAATATCTAGAAGGTTGACGGTAACGCTATGGATATGGATCAGGTCAGAATTCAGATGCTGATGATTGACCTGGAGACTGGATTATAGAGGGGCGGGGCCGTTGACTCGGAAATGTTTGCCGGGTCTTGCATTCGGCTAAACTTCCCCAGACTATCGGGTAAACAGGTTCTACTTCTACTTCGTCGAATTTGATATCAAAAACAGAACTTCCCTCGAGAATGCTATTGAGACACTGGACACCTTGAACGGCCAGTTGGTGCTCATCACACAACCATGGCCTCCCCATCCGTCGAACCGTCCGACATCCCCATCCCCACCGGTTCTGACTCCGCCTGCTTCACCCACATCTCCAATCAAATCGCCCTCCGCGTTCCCCTCTCCCCCATCTACCACCTCCTCCTCTCCCCGCCCGCCCTCCGCCTCGTCCATGCCTCGCCCGGCCTGATCCGCGCGCACCTCATCCTCGGCCCTCAGCACCTCAATGCCGGCGGCTCCCTCCACGGCTCCGCCAGCGCGACCATCGTCGACTGGGCCGGCGGCATGGCGATCGCATCGTGGGATCTGCGGTCCGGCACCGGGGTCAGTGCGGATATCCATGTCAATTATATCGGCGGGGCGCGGGAGGGAGAGACGGTGGAGATCGAAGGGCGGGCGGAGAAGGTGGGTGGGGGGTTGGCGTTTACGAGCGTCAGGATTGCGAAGGTGCGGGAGAGGGGGGAGGTCGGGCCATTGGTCATCACGGCGACACACACGAAGTATGTGAGAGGGACGGCGCCGGTGAGGAAAGATGTGGCGAGTGTGGAACCCTCGGCTTAGCCCTTGGGTGTTCGTGGGTGTCTTTTTTCGATCAAGGCTCACCCTTCGGCCTTGTTGTAGGGCCATTCCTGGCGTCCGGAAGGCTTGTGGACGCATAACCAACCTGCTATCCCCTTCGCCCTCGGCATGTCGAATGGATAAATACATAGACTCGCGATTGGTGCTAGATAAACTTCCTTCTGTACTTTAGAAACCTTTGCATGAACCCCAAAGCAGTTCTGCGGTGGTGCTTAAGAGGGATACACGGGCGACAATGTCAAGTCCGCACGATTCATAAAACGATACTCTTTCCATTATCATTCCCTCTTCAATATCATACAAACGTGCTGGTACCTCACACGCATTGAACACAACGGGTCCGTGTATAGGCCGCAAGTGGGCTATGTGCGCCGATTCAGGCCGACGCTCAGCACCGGTGACTCCAGCAGACCACACAGTGCCAATCACTGGGTCACGGCTCTCAAAGCTTGCAACATTACCCCAAAAACCAACCCTCTAGCAACCTTGTCGATCATTAGACTGTCGAATACTCGACTCACAGCCTCTTTGGTAGCGGCCAAGCCCATGACACCCGTTAATGCCGCCGGCATGCCCCTCGCCTCCAGCAATTTCCTCGCCTTCTCTCTCAGTTTCCGCTTTTCGTCCTCATTTAACGGCGGCGGCCATGCGGCCAGCTCCTCCTCGGTCGGCAGGCTGTTCTCCCGGAGCTTGCGAATGTGGGTTGCGATGCCGGCGTCCGAGGTGTTGGATTCGATGACGGTGGACTGGACGAGCTGGCGGATGGAGTCCACTTGCGGATTGCCCGGCCGAAGGAGGAAGGACTTGGCGGCACTCAGAAGGGTACGTCGGAGCGTCCACGCCGAAGAGAGGGAGTAGAAGCTGGTGATCATGGCGAAGACTAGTTCAATGGTCATTTGTGTTTCTTGCTCCGACAAGGGGACGGATTTCTTCTGAGGAATGTCGGTTCGTGGCTTGGCGCTGGAATCCGCGACATCATCTTCTGGACCCAATGTTGACTGCTTGGACAGAGAAGGTGACTGAGGTCGAGGCGGTTTGGGTGGTGGTGATTCGTATTCTTCAGTGATATTATAATCGTCCGGGATGGCCGATGGTGGCGGTGGAAGAGTAAGGATCTGATCGCCTCCCAGTATTGGAGTGGCGCCGTCCATACTCTGCCGCACGGAGGACCTGCCGCTGTTGGTCTGGCTTGAAACCGGTGGTCGTGATCGTGCCGAAGTGGCAGAGCGAGGCGCGACACTGCCTTCGGTAGGATAACTGGATTTGCGCTCCATTGGAGGTTCTGGGCCCGGTTGCGTATCGATGATCTTGCGCCCAGTCGATGCCGCCATTTTGGTCAAGGAATCCTCGCTCTTCCGACCGCCTTGGGAGATGTAGACACTCGCTTCAGAGCGAGGACTGGAGATGGGGGACGAGGTGCTCTGTCTAGCTGAACCCGGTGGTTGGCTGGAGATAGATGTAGAGCTCCGTTTGGATGGGTGACCTCCAGTAAACACCCCTGTTACGCCGCCCAGGAGAGCCTTTCCTCCTCCTGCGACCTCTTTGGGCGCCTTCGTAAGTGCATCTATCATTCCTTTCCCCATGGTCTCAAAAGCTGCTGGACTGGGCCAGCCGAGGCCAGCAAATTTGGTCTGGCTTCCGGCACGGCTCAGAGCTTGGTCCTTCTCCAAGAATCGTTTCATCCCATCGCTTTCGGCAAGCGATCGAAATCGGACCGCGTCCGTGAGATACCGTTCCAAAGATTCACGGAGTTGCGCCTTCGTCCTGCCTTTCCAAGTCGGTAGCTGAGCATGCGCCTGTGAAAACTCAGGAACGCCGGAGATTACTGATATTCTTTTGATAACCTCGTGAAGGTTCTCAAAATCGGCGTATTTTCTTATGATCATCCATCCTGGATAGTGCGAGGTCCGTGGCTCGATTTGTATTAAGTAGTCTGCTGTTGGTTTCGTCTTCAATGCAAGTCTAGATTCGCGATCTCCGGCGACAGAATCATCAAATATCGTGACGATAGCTTCATGCAATGTTAATGGAGCTGGTTGAGCTTTGGCACGCTCGGGAGAAGATGCTAAAGCTGTAGGAACTTGGTTCGGAATGAGTTGATCGAAACTCGTAAAAGCTGCTTTGGATGTGTCGACGATGGACTCGGAGGATGAATTCGCGTGAACAGGTGGATCGACAGATTGTCTTGATTCCGACATGGTCGTCAGGTCATGCGAGCCGCTTTGAGAAGAGGTCGGTGTTACAACAGCTTGTTCATTGCTTTCAGATGCATCATCAAATGAGGACGCGATGGATGCGGACATTGAGTGGCCGTTCGAGTCTTTGGGCCGCTGCGGAAGGGGTGGCGAGATTTTCTCATCAGGGTTGCTGGTAGAAGTGGTGTTCGTCTGAGAGGTTTTCTGCGATTGGTCTTGCTCTTCCCGTGCCCTTCGGGCGTCCTCCTCCTGGATCATCTGTGTCAACCTTTGTGCCTCCTGCATAGCGTCGTCCATAGCTTCTTGGGCTCTGCTGACTACCCGCCGATGGTTTGCCCGCTGCTCATGTTGTTTCTTCTTCATTTCTACGGTCTGAGATTCTTGAGGTGAGGTGATATCACCAGGCCGTGCCGACTCCGCCGCTTCTTGAACAACATCATTCAAAGGACTCTCCAGCTCCTTCATAGACTCGGGCTGCCCTTCCTCAAGCAGGTACACAATCCAACCATTAATAAAGTCTTCGGTGGAACACTTTTGGACTGTGACCTCCAGTATTAATTTGGCCAAGACTTCGCGCAGAAATGTCTTGACTGGTCTGCAATTAAAGGACTTTGGATCTAGATAGCATTCGAGGATGTCTTCGGCTACGATGTCGAGTTTTCGTCCCTGTGACTCCGTATCGATCAAATTTGCCAAGTTACTGGTCGGTTTGAGTTCGAGGTAGGTTTCGATGGCTTCTAACGTTGAGCTGTTCGGACATGCTGATACAGCAGCCATCAGCTCTTCGAGATAGACAACGACGATCGAGGAGGAGTTCGTGAGGAAGTTCAGGAAGGTATCTTCAGGTCGTTTGCGCCAGAGATGGGTCGACATGGAATTGATGAAAGCCACCAGCGTCTGCTCACATGATGCAGGAAACGACTCTTCCTTCGGAAGAATCGGGGAGTACCACCATCTAATAGAGTCAGTCACGCTATCTCGTCGGGGGATTTCCGGGGCCATACTTCACGTAGTCCCGTACCACAGCATCTGTGAACTCGGTCAGAGCAGCGGATGTCTCCGGCCTGAAACTCGAATAATCGAGTCGGGTCCCTGAAAGGAGTTGCAAGTCTGCCATAGACTGCGAAGGCTTCTCCGCATCTTCATCTCCTTTCCGGTCCCTGCGCCATTCCAGCACTCGTTGAGCGACGTCGAGAGCCACCTCTCGCCGCCTCTTTTCCTCGCTGGCCGCATCTTTTGATATATCCAAACCACGGATCGTTCCATCCCATGTGGCATGTAGTGCGACGCCTCCAACTACCCCGATCAGCACCAAGCCCACACGTCCTAGAATAAAGTAGGTCGTTGCACTAAGGCCGACGAGGCACGCGCCGAGAGTCTCATTGGATGCGGTGGACAGAAACTCCAAGGCTCGGTCTGCAATCGAAAGTGCGGTGATGCGCAAAGAGGGTAAAGGTTCGGTGAGTGCGGCGTCCTCTCCTTTGATCTCCTCCGATGGAGAACCGTCAGGAGTCTTCCTGCCGGAGGTCCCGGTCTCCGGACTATCGCTCATGTTGGAAGGGATAAAATGGCATGAGGGGGCCTTGTCGCTTGATCGATGAGGCTGCTACCCATCCATCGTCTATCCAAAAGTTGGAGGATTCGTAACAATAGTAATGGACACCAGACTGTTTCACGGTGTGATATTGAGGCGGTTCTGACGGGCGGTACGGACCACACCGTTGCCAAGCTCGAACAGTTGAATCTTAGTTTCTAACGGAGGAGATACATCAGCTCAACGGCGCCAACATCGACCTGTAGGCAAATATTCTCCTTTAAAGTGATAAGAGCTCTCCTGATAAAACAATGTTATAGCAAAGATGCCTTAGGATTCGATGTGTATGCTGAACGCTGATTTCATGGGAACAACTTCTCTGTTCTATCCCTGGATCATGCCCTGGATGGTATGTGGAGCCGCATCACGTGCATCGAGTCCTTAAATGAACTTGAATTGAGAACTGAACCCGGTCACTGGGATAAATCTTGCGCTCCAAGATACCTCCGCAAGTTCCCAGCCATGAATGTACGAAAATGAGCAGGATCCTAAACTCCTGATCAAGAAATCATTGCGATCCAGGTATCCAACGTCGGAATGTCGTTATGCAAATTGAACGTGCGAGAAAGAGGGTGAAAGAGGTCGTGATGGTTCTTCTCACAGCAGTATCAGGATACCGTTACCTCAACACTCACTGGAAGTGCATCATGGATCTCAATAGTTGTCCAAATCCTCACTCTTCCATATACTGGGCAACTCTATACTTTTGGATCCTAGCTCCTCGACGCAGTTGATAGTCCAAGGTATGGTATGTAGCCTCTGGGGTTACGCGTGAGGAAGTCCAAATTCCTACACTAACAAGTAACAACTGGGCATTTGCAGGCTTGACGGTGGAGATATTCCTCCTCTTCCTAGCCTTTCCATGTGAAAATAAGCAGTCAAGGTCCAAGGGGAAACTGGAGAAGCCGTTCTAGCTTTACCCAGTGATAGAATGAAGTGAAGTCACCCTGACTCAAGTCCCTGCCATGTGAATCCCGAGTTCCCAACGGATCTGACACTGACTTGGGGTCTCCCAGTCGATCTCCCAAGACCCGGGGGCCAGGAGGCCAGGACTCCAGGGGTTCCGCCCCCAACGGACAGGAGGAGTGGAGGCCTTATTCCGTATTCCGTACAAGTTCTACTACTACTTATCAGGCCATCAAGGTTCCCGACTCCCTACCCCATGCTTTTTGCCATTGTATTCCAATTCCGGAAAGTCGTCGAGCCTCCGAAACTTCAACGTTGACAACATCTACAGGCCAATCAGGGAAGTTCCTTGGGTTGAATCTCACGATTCATATGTTTGGCACGTGAACATTGGACAATCTGGTCTGGTCTGGTCGCCGTCGTCGTCTGTCGGGTGGCTGGCCAGGACCATGGCGTTGGGTTTCCGGATGCGTGTCCTAGGAGACGGAAGTACATGACTCAACTGCAGTCTGCAGGGCTTGACTTGAGAACATCGAACGGGCAATGGGGAACTAGAAATGGCTGGGCGGTTGGTGGGCTGGGGAAGGGAAGCGGTGGGACGGGAGCGGAAAGTTTAGTGCGATTGTCCATGTGGGCTCCACAGTGGAAGTATGTCTGATTAGGATAAACCATTACTCATGAAAGGAGAAATTGATAGGATTGGCGGGCCGTCAAATAAATCGAGTCAGGCCAGACCATGTTCCTCGACATCATAGCATGGCACTTGGAAGCATTGCCGTGACAAGGGTGTTTGTAGACTTGATGTTTACATAGTACGCCTTTTACGGAGTCCATTACGTAGTATGGAACAGTGAGATATCAGATGTTCAAGGGAATATGGATCCTGTCGCGATACGCGATAATAGGTGGTGTAGCGAAACAATCAAGACCGTGGACTTCTAGGACCACCTAAAAGCTACTCGGTCATGTGAGGACTTACTCTATATAGTTCCCAGATCCGATTACAATTTCGTGCCCCCTTCGATTCTCGGCCCTGCTACCAATCGATTCTCGACCCTCTCCAACCTCCACTTCCCATTCCTCACCCACTCCACACACCTCCTCCACGGCCCCTCTGTCATACCGCCCCCAGCAACCCTCCTAATCACCCCATCCCCATCTGCCTCTCTCCCATCATATACCTCCTTCACCAGCTCTTGCAGCATCCAAACCGCATGGGGGATAACCGCTCTCTTCCCTCTTGCCACCAGCCCCTCTGTCCCACTCCTCAACTCAAACGCCTGCCATCCCACCGCCCTGGGCAACTCCACCCAGCCCTTCCGCGCCTCAAACGGCTTCCCCTTTCCGCCCTCCAGAAACCTCGAAACTTGCTCGCAGCTCTCCGCCAACAGCGGCAGATAATCTCCAAGCCATAGCTCCAAAAGCGGCACCAGCGTCTCCGGCAGCTCTGTATCCTCCGGCACACTCGCATACTCGTTCACCCATTCCCCCTTCTCGTCCAGCGTGACCACCCCGCCGTGCGCCGACCCCGCGCGTCCCATCCCGCCGACCCGCTCGATCCATTCAAACACCAACGGCGCTTGCGTCTTGAGGATGAACCCCGGGACCGGGTTGCGAGAGAGGTGCGCGTAGAACGGCGCGTACACCGCGAAGTCCGCTAGCGAGATGCGGTCCCCGAGGAGGAACCGATGGTAAGCGAGATGTGTTGAGAGCAGCGCGAGGGTGTGCAAGAACTGCTGGCGGATCGCGGGCGCGGTGGTGTCGGTGATGCCGAGATTCGGGAGCACCAGCGGAAAGTTCGTCCATCCCTGCTGGTCCGCGCCCATCTTGGCTGCCATGGTCGCCTTCTTCCCGCCCAAGATCGTGTCCCCGAGCTCTGTCATGATCCACTCCCGCTGCTGGTCCAGCACGTCCTTCTGGCCCATCCAGAACCGCCCTTGGATGTTCAGCCACTGGTCCGCCAGCAGTTCCACCCACGCGGCGGTAAACGCCAGCGCGGACGAGGACACGGGTATCACGCTGTGCTTCAGGTCCCGGTGGTGCTCTTCAAGGTATCGGATCATTCCGCGGGTGTCTTGAATCGCCTTGGGGACACTGCGGGCTTGGGAGCGGGGGAGGATGAGGATCGGGATGAAGTTGGTGCGGGTGAGGGGGCGGATGACTTCGGCATAGACACGCTGGGAGGCGAGGGCCTGGACGAAGGGGATGCCTTTCCATTGGAGGTAGGCGCGAATTCTGGTGGGAAGGTTAGTGAAGCAAATTTGGGGGGAGTACTACTCCGTACTTGGCTGCGAAATAGCTTAGCTCGGAGCCGACGAGGACGTAGGTGTTTTCGTCGACGGCACTCATGGCTGGATACTGTTCGCGGTCTGCAACTTCTCTAGGTAAGATGCGGGATTTAGGTTCTGTGCTGTTCTCTCTTCTCTCCGGGATCCTTGGCTAATGTGACTATTTGCGAGAACCCCGTTGATCGCCTCATTCCCAAAGTCCTCAGAGCATAGAACCGATAGTTCTGTATAGTCCAGTATAAGTAGCAGCATTGGCCCATTGTAGTGGAACTGGGGAGAAGCTGTACGGAGTAGATTGGTCGTGCATGAACCGAGGCGATTCTGGGTGTCACTTCCACCAATCATGCGTTCGACCGCGTTTGGTTTCAGTATCCTTTATTTTGACTGAGTAGCGGTACCAGGCTTCGGTCTTTCGAGGTAGTTACTCAACGCGCTCATGACGACCATTTAGTGGTCAGTCCGTCCCCGTTGCTGAGGGCATGAGCTCTGCTGCGCGGAGCATACAGGGCGACTAGTATCTCCGCTTGTTCGACTTGACCGGTTCTAATGTAGTGTCAGTCCTAAGGAAGAGAAGTGGCATGAATTGAGCACAAGTCAGTGAAGTCATGTCATTTGAATGATTGCCAGTATGAACGATACCAATCGTGTCTCGCACGTACATGTGCCGCGCAACTGAACCGCTGAATACTGGACCCCAGCCAGGATTATTGACTCGGTCCATCGGCCGGATGCAGGAGTGGCTGACTTTTGCATGAAGTGAAACTAGGGTCCCACGTGTAAAGCCACGGAAATCGGTGATTGCTGAATGCTGACATGCGATCATCATGTCCCTAGCTAAAAGTTTGCTTGCTGTAATTGAGCTTAGAGCGGGATAGCGAGTGCAACCGGTCAGCGGCATCACTATGCAAATCGCTTACTCATTGTCTCCTTCTTTTAGGTCTGCCCATAAAATAGCGGTCTCAAATGGAACTCCGCGGTGATGGACCTTTACTATGTCCTGAGTACTCTTTGCTGATCTCCACTTCTCCAGGGCAGTGACGGACACTAATAGAGGTACCCCAACGTGGAAATTCATGGTTGACAGTTGATAGTTGTGAGTTGACAATTGACATATGACATTCGTGAAAACCTGCGTGTGGGGAAGATAGAAAATCTCCATTAATCTTCGGGCCCCAAACTCTGATCGTTTAGGGAAGCTGCATAGTGCATACGAACCCGAGAGGACCGTTGCATTGACATGGTACTAGTTACTACGCGATAAACTCAAAATAGCCAGGGACAACGTGGAAGATCGGGATGGATGGTTATCGGTGCTTCCACCAATCTTCTAGAAATTGACAAAGCTCGCTCCGTAATTTGGATGTTTGAGAATATCGTCCAGGATCCTTGCGACTGTCGCGCTGCGGACCTGCTGCTGCACCGCCTCGGGAGTTGACGCGACGGCGAGGCTCACCATTCGCGATAATTTCGGATTAATGGGGCCGAGGACCATGACTTGGAGACTGGAGTGCACCGAGTGTCAAGCATTGACTGCATTCACAAACTTTCCTACTTCCCAGCCTCCCCCAAATGAGGTGGTTTGGCAACTGTACAATGTAAATGATGGTTTTAGGGAGGAAAGTGCGTGAATTGCCATGGTCCGAGGTAGGTTCGTTTGTGTTGTAAGCTCCATGATTTATCTCGTGAGAACCACAGCTTAATACATACGTACGGTAAGTCAATATGAGACAGTTTCACCACGCAAATGACGGCATATCTAAGACGAGAGAAATGGAAATTTTGACGACCGAATGCAGTAAAGTGTACGAGCTGAGAGAAACTAGCCTTCCACTGATTTGAAACCCAACCAGATCTCACCGACGTGGGAGACATGTATATTGCGTGGGAATGTAGGATGTGGGATGACCGAAAAAGCAAAACAACGATCAGGATAGGAGATTCATTCCCACGGACTTGGGACAGCGACTCGGCATTCATGAGGCTGAGATGGTCTTCAGTGGAGCGAATAAGCCGGATGGCCCTTCAACGATCCGACTCTCTGGGTGATGGCGGTTTGCGGGTGGGAACTGGGAAGGTCGCATTAGTAGCGGCAGAGATATGGAGACTGCAGTGGAGAGTCAGGATCATGATTCGTTTAGTTCGTATGGAATCAAAGGCTGGCTTGATGGTTTTATCCCCAAAGTCCAAGGGGGTGAACGCCGTTTCTCGGGGAGCCGTTCCCCGTTGCTGTCCGGTGCGTATCCGCTTCCGTTTCTCGTTCCACCAACGTTCCTAAACGGTTCTCGAATCTCGAATTTGATACCAGGGCAACAATTCTAGGACAGACTCGTGGCTCAGGCTCTCTGTTTCACTCTCAAATCGTCAAATGGAACTCCACCATTCCCCCGTTTCACGAAGATCAGCAGCCGCGCTACCGATATTGGGTGTGTCCAGGCAACCAGAGAGTGTCAAAACTCCAAACTTTCGAAACTTTAGGGGTATTTTGACTTTTGAGAATCTAACTGTGTTGGACAAGGGTGCGATGTATTTCCTGGGGTTGGTTACAGTGTCAGAAAGACGAACAGGTCGTGTCAGAGGGATAGAAAATCTAAGGATGACTGCTGGCATCACTACCGTCCCTATACCTTGGTGCCAGGGCCGACTGTATGTTTGTACTAGCTGTCAAGTTGTACTGAAGCCTGAATGAAGTCAATTGCAGACAATATTAAAAAGCCACGGGCCAGTGATCTCAGGCAAGCAACAAAAGCTCTCCTGGGATTAGTGGCTGGCGCCTGGATGCAGTGGCGAGTAGGGGTTCTGACTCCTCAATCCTCGATCGGCATCTTACCCAACACACGTTGCAAAATTGCAACAAAATATGCCTCTCCGTTCCCGAAACCTTACTAACCTGCTTCGATGGCTTTAACCTGCTTCGGTGGCTCTAACCTGCTTCGGTGGCTCTGCTCAACTACTTTCTCCCAGCTCCGTCTTGGCAGTGCCCGAAGGTTTGATTAGGCTGGTGCCACTTTGCAAGGGCTCCAGGAGGATCAGTGGAAACTGGAAAGGTGAGTAATATTATGGAGTCTGGAGTAAGCTTCGTGCCGGTTGGGAGAAGCCGATAAACCGTCTCGCTGATCATCGAAATGGAGGAATTCTCTCCAAAAGGCAATAGAAAAAGTCTCTAGAGTTTGAAGGACGGTGTGGCAGTTGGCACAGGTGGCAGGCAAACATGCGACAGGCGGCAATAATGAATTCATGCTTTCACCGAGAGCTATTTCAAAGTCTGATAGGTGTGCATGCCTATTCGGCTATTTCTGAACGTTGTTCCATAGGAGCAGTGATTCAGTAGCATACGCAAGCTTTAAAGTGTCGTTGGAGGAACAGCTGCACGTTGCATGGCCAGTAGAAACCCGGATTCTGGGATATCTCGTGTGGCGGGATTTACGCGTTTTCTGGGTAATTGATAGGGGGAGACAGGCGCTGTCACAATCCCGCAATACTGTAATACCCATTGCTGCGAGCCTGGAGTAGGACTTAGGGGTACTAGATAGAGTCATTCATATCGTTTGTGGTAGACAAAATTGATTGGTGGTACCTACCGTCTACATGTACCGGTACTCAACGACGTGAATTGGATACCTGTATTCGCCAGTACCACTTACCAAGGTACTATTTCAACCTGATCTGAACTCCAGGGCATTTCTAGCTCCTGGCATTTCCTTCATATCAGACTTTACCTTACCTAAATAGCTGGTGATAAAGAACTACTATATACCCCGGATGCGGCATCTATCAGCTTTATGCGTGGAAGGCTTCTAGCGCGGACGGCGAATATGGGCCGGGCTGCAGCGCTGCAGGTACGCGGAACCCAAGAAACGGAATCACAGGGGCCATCCCTTTCCGTGGGACGCAGATTGGCGCGTTTTGCTGATTTCCGTTAAGGCGTGAACAGCCTCGCTCCTTTTGACTTTCATATCCCAGTCCCCGGCCAATGTACTGACCGGCGTACTGGCCACTCTCTGGCCTCCCGGCTCCCCTTGCCCGGCCCAATGCTCCGAAAAAACGAATCGCTCTGGCTCGGATTGACTTTTGTCTTTCACACGAGTGCCCTGGAAGTTGAAACATCCCTCTCCTGCAACGCGGACGTCATGGACCAGTAGCCACATGCGGGAGACGGCGACGGGCCCCCCCCCAAAAAAACGCGTCCAATGATACCGGTGGCATGCTCCGGCGATGCAAGGGCTGCGTAAAGAAAAAAAGAAGGCCTGATCCCAATCTCCCCGGCCGTCTCTGTTCGATTCAGCGCAAGGGTTAAACTGATCCTTGCTATTCCTCGTTGGTTACGGGATTCGCACTGACAATCACAACGAGTCGCAAAAGTAGTCCCATAATAATTTGACAGACTGTAACGCGGTGCAGAGACATGTCTTTGTCCTTTTGAGAGATCCTTTCCTTTGCCTTGAATCGTAAAGTGCCATGACCGTCCCACGCTTGAACGCTTGTGCGATTAAGGGGCATCTCATTTACGACTGCGCTCATTCATAGCGTTTTTGCACACACATAAGACGAGAATGCCCTGCCGACTGTCGCCGTCATGTTCACTTTTATTTTCCCTTCTCCCTTCCTTCGAATTTCCGTTCCGTCAGATCTGATCGCTCATTTCACCAGTCTTTCATCGGCCTTTTCTGAAGTGCCTATAGCCTCCTTACAGTTGTGAGCCACGCTGCCTACGAAGCTCCCTTTCTTCCTGATATGCATATGCACATGTCCTGGCTTTATCACCACGTCTCCAAAATAAGTTGTCCGACATAACATCCAGCATTTTTTGGACAGACTGCTTTTCGTTTAAAGTGTCTCATCTTCTCACTTCTTTCTTCTCCTACCTCACAACAAAAAACATACTCCGCATCTGACCCCCCTCAATTTCCGTCCTGCGAACATCACTGCCTTTGATTCGGTCGGCTGCACAAGTGAGTCAGACATGTATTCTCGGCACTTAACCAATGTCACTAATCAGAGTAGTTCTACTGCCAACCTTGCAATCCAGTGTCATCATGATTCTGAGAGAGACCGAAATGCACAACATGGGCCGAGGTGCCTATGACACTACGGGAACTCCGAAGCCGCCACCACCGCCGCCCAAAAGGAGATGAATCGCATGGTCCCCTCCATTCGCTGATTGGTGTCGGATATCACAAACCACACCAGACAGAGCTCTTTTGCAGGCGCCCACAAGCGCTGGAAAAGTTATGAGATGCGGGACGCGCCATTGCATGGTAGCCTGCAGGATGACTCGACCATCCTGGTATGTTTGATTCCCAGTCATATGTTTCCCAGTGAGCGATTCCGCCCTGCGACTTGCTTTTCATCAAGTCTGCAGAAAACTATGTGTGCAGTTGCGATCCCGACGTCCCAAATGGGATGGGATGTCGTTGCATATGTCCAATCCGGTCTATTCAACCAGATCGGATATCAAGGCAGCGAGGCTGGAACGCCGAGAATCACGACAATATTTTGCGATCTATTATTATTGATAGAATCCGGAGCTGACATTTCCATAGTTGTCCTCTCACAGTCCACACACCTTCCTCACATGCAGTACCTAACCTCATTCCGCGATCCCTGCCCTTCACGATACTGCCCCCTCCACCAAAACAACCGACGACAAAAGCAACCCCGATCTGTTTCCATTAGTCTACGGCCGGCTAAAACTCATTATCCGGCGACCTGTTTGATTTCCTGCCCCTTGGCCCTTAGCGATCTGTAATACCTGCCTGGCTTCTTTTCCGATTGAGCGAGCGATTGCTACCTTCTGTTTCGAATTCGGGTTGCTTCCCGATCGATCGCATCCACCTTTGTACGATACGAACGCCGTCCTGCAACATCACACGCTCGAACACTCGACACACTAATACCCCATTATCTTCTGTCCTTCCTGTTTCAATACTCCTCTGGAAACCCAAAATCCCTCGGCAAATCGACCCGCATTGCGTCACTCGCCCGCTCTCTTACTCGATTGGAAAGCATACCGGATTGGGTTTTCTGGCGTTGAGTTGGCGAACATTAGACATCGCTGGGTTGCACTAGCTGGCTTTTCGGGATACCCTCTACTTGTTTTCCTTCTGACTTGTCTTTCTTTGGCTGGTTTTTCGGGTTGGTTTTTCGAACATCAGATAGAATTAGGCCTTCAGTGGCGTACAGTCGGCCTCGCGGCCCCCTATGTACGACTTCGGAGTTTGAATGACTTTCTTTGGGTTTGGGCTGCAAAAACGGAACAGGATTATGTACAGCATGTCCGCAAGGGATAGGAACGAATGCCTGTCGCATTCGGGGTACTGTTTGCTTTTCGGTGCTTGGGTTTTCGGATGTAAATATGTCATCCACGTCTGCGATTAGCACGGTCAGCTTGAATCGTATGCTACAACACTGCTCAGTGTCCTTACCACAATCAAGCGCTAATACATTTCACATTGTACCTTGCAGTCCTTCGCTGCATCGCCTCTCGTTCCTTGTGATGATTTGTGCATATCCCTTTGCTTCTTTGTCTGCAATATGTCCTTTCTTGATGCTTCGCCCCACTCAGGAAAAACAAATGATATTTGGTCACTGCGCACCCACCCTTACGGCCAACTACCGCATCTTCAACCAATCCCGTTTTCCGGATCTTTCACGAACGACTGCTCTCCCAGCAGGAACTGACAGGTAGCCTAGACGCAGCAGGCTGTTTTCGGCACTTCGCAAACCGCCAGTCCCGTGTGGCGGCACAGCGTTGCACGAACCCCCCTTCGGTACCAGATTCCGCAATTTGCCATCGATCGGATCGCTCGATTGCCTCGTATGTTCAACAATAAGCTCTGTACACGCCGTGTCACCGTGGATGCAAACGCCACCACCTACCAAGCGAACCCCAAGTCCCCGAATGCATGGGACCTGTCACAATTGACCTGTTTTCCTCTGTTGGTCAGTGGTCCGACCGGGCATTGTCTGTCGTCGACGGAAAGATTCATGAATTCACCACATGTCGTGCAGCGGACCGTTACCTCATACCTGCTTCCCGGTACGGAATAAGGAAGTATAGGGGAATTCGTTCTGCGTATCCACATCTACCCATCAAGGAGTAATGCCAAAAATATATTTGAGCCGGGCAGCTTTCCGTGCCACGTTTGCCGGCTAGCGCTAGTGCTTGAAGAGTTGCACATCAAACATCAAATGACAAATGGGATGAGTCGGACTATTGGGGTAATATGTACATATCGAAAGGGATAATAGTCAGCAAACTAGGATTGTAATACCGGAGGACGCAACGATGGCATCTGGTTCTTCAATATCATATACCTATACTAATGGGATATATGTGCATTCTATGAGATTAACTTGGGTTGAATCCCTCCACTGTGGTATAACCACAAACTGCCTTGGTCACCATGAGGAATTCCTAGACGTATTTCGTCTTTGGACCATAATGTATCGGGTGCTGCTAATATGAGTGGCAGGCCTAGGCTTTGGTGGCTTAGATGTAAGTTGCTATTCTAGATTCGACCGTAATTAGTGTAGAAGCACAGCAGCATAGAAACACTGAATTCGGGAAACTTATGATGTACAAGTCTTCCCTTGCCATAACATTCACTCAGGTAGCTATCCGAGATACTTTGGTCTCTACAGACGTCAGCCATCCATCGTTTCATAGATTCTCCGACACTTAGCCCGGAGATTGCTTCGAAATTATACCCCATTGAACCACCTTTACCGGGGGCGCACATCCAGCTCAATCTCGTCGTCCCCTTCAGCATGAACCCGGAAACTGGTCCTCCGGCTCCCTCCCTTCGCAATCTGTTTCTCCGGCGCATCCCCGAGCTGCTCCTTTCGCGACCCAGCTTCCCCCCTCTCCGCCTCATCCCCATCCTGAATCGGGCTGTTCGATCCGCTTGTGCTCCTGTCCGGTCCATCCATAGCCGGAAACTGGGTGAGCGCATTGGCACTTCCGTGCTGGCCACCCACGCTCTCCATAGTGAAGGGGCTCGCCGTCGGTGCATCGAGGATAGCTAGCTCTTCGGAGGCAAACCACCTGGGTAGCAGCCAGACGCGTGCGGGAATGAGGATTATAATGAAGATGGGGAAGCCGATGGCTGCGATCGTTTGCGTGATGGCGAAGGTCGCGCCGAAGCCGATCAGCTGTATCGCGACGAAATACCAAATGGCCGATTGCCGGCGGATGCGGCGGAGTGGCTCGGTCTTGGGGACCAATGACCTGTCGCGGAAGAGATAGAGGATTTTTGTGGTGATGCCGTTGGCTTCAAGAGCTTGGATGCCCATTACGAAGAAGAGTCCGGCCAAGACCGCTTGTGGAATCAGGTGAATGACCACAAGGAGAGGGCCGGTCATGGTGCCGAGTGTCAGCAGGCCTTGCGCGAGGTTGGACAATCGTTGCTCGACCACATGGCTGGTTATGCGGCGGGCGTGGCCTTTGGATTCCGATTCATCAGTGTCGGCCACCATTTGAGTTACGCAAAGCGAATTCGTATGGAACGGCGCCTGTGGAATGAGGCCATTTGGGAAGGGAATTCCAAGGAGTCCGGCGACGCCTGTGGTGATTCCAAGGAGGAAAATGTCCCAGTGAAATCCTGCTGGCTTGCGCAACGGGAATTCTGTTCCCTGTGCAATGAGTGAAGACACTATTCATAAGTCAGAGTGATGTTCTTGCCCATTCTCCCGTATGTGATCACTCGCCGTTATGGTCAAACCAAAATAGGATGGTGAGTAGGACTCCAAATGGGAGCGCAATGAATACGTCCCCTACTGATACCCCACCCCAGAAGTGTACGAGCCAGCCCCGATCCGTTGTTGGGAAGAACGCCTTACTGGTGGGTAAGGTCAAGAGCTCGATATCCCTCATCTTGCCGATGTGCACGAAGCCAGTGAAGAAAATTACCGTCAATGGCGTGCCATAGTCCTCGATGAACTTCCGCACATGTCGTTGGAAGAGGGTGCTTTCCCCTATCACACCGCAGCCGTAGGCAACCATCAACACCATCAGTGCTATTGCAATAGATAAGTATGCCGAAGCATCACCCGCCTCCCACTGACGAGTAAGGACTTGAATGCCCTTCTGGAGATATATGAAGGCGACGTAGAATCCAAAGATGTCGCACGGGAACCTTGTCACATATTTCAGACTATTGCAGGAGTTCGAGATCGCCAAAAACCAATGCATGAGCATTGCCCATCTACCGGTCTGTTAGAGTATTCTTCCAATACCTCGGTTTTGTACCTACAATCCAATCCAGCACATGAAGGAGAAATAGTTAGTTCCTCGAGGAGTAATTATGTCATACACCGTATAATTAAATACAGTGATAGGACCTTGGCCGTATAATTAGGACCATTCTCGTTTTGGGTGTAGAAGAGTCCTACCAGTTACACCGACGATGACGAGGGGTTGAGCCGCCAGAAGTGCAAATACTACTGCACCAAGGACAGAAGCAAGTAGAACTTCGTTGACTCCAAAGCTCATGTTGGTTTTTGCGAACATATCCAAGGAGAATGCCAGGGCAGGCAAGATGCTGGGAGCGGTATTAGTGTCCGTTCGGTCTTTTCTGGATTGACTTGTCTATGGAGATCGTGGCACTCCATCCAAAGACTGTCGGGAGTAGACAAGACGTCAGGTTATCATAGCGTCGCTGATAGCACAGGGTTCTGCAGAATTGTCGGGATGGGAGGAAGAATGTATTAAAAATGAGGTTATCAAGCGGTGGGCAGTCATGAACATACTTCGCAAAATACATGTATACTGTCGCGGGAATGACCCGGTAATCATACGCATGAGTCCAGTCACTGAGATAGAACGGCAGGCGCCTCTTCAGATCATTCTTCATGCCCTGAAACCAATGAATCCTCCACCAGGCATCTCCCCCATTGGCGTTGTTTGAATCCGGATCGGCATGGTGCGGCCGATCGTCGGCAGAAGCATGTCGCAACGAGGAGTGCAAAAACGGGACTTTTGTCTTCCATTTCGCAGCTCGTCGATTCGGGCGGATACCGGTCGTGATGTGCGGCGAGCTTGCGCCAGGAAGGTTATACGGCTCGGCGGATTGGGACATGGCGAACGGAATCTACACCAAGGATGAAGTCAATCTTGCCAATGTCACAGCGCGTCTAAGCACGGAAAAGGACCAATGAGCGCATGCGAATCGGGCGCTATGTAACGTCGACACAGAGCAAAGGACGATCTCTCCGGACAAAGAGAATGGGTAGGTCTTGTTGGAGACAGTGGAAGTCGGAAGACCAGGCGGTCCATTTAAGGTCAAGTAGTGTCCGTCTAGTCAAAACTTTTGCGGAGTGAGACTATAACATGAATTCGACAACCTGCAGGCGTTCTGGCGAACTGGCGAAATCGGGGGAGACTAGAGAGGAGGTGCAGCCAATTGCGTCATTTTTTCGATAGACCGGGGCCAACACGATCCTTGACCTATGTTTTTCAACAGCAGCGGCATTTAATAACTCGAAATGGATTATTCCCATAAAGAGAAGACTGTAGATGGTGGCGGCAAATGAGCTCTTCTCATCATTATTGAGCATCATCGTCGTACGGAATAGTTTAGGACGTAAGGGCGAATCCGTGGAACGGGAAGTTATCAAATTGGTCAAGAACCCTTCAACACCTGTTGGTGCCTTATGGCCTGAGGCGAACAGATTACATATACATAGGTAGTTATTGTTTCTCCCAGCAGGAGGAGCTCATGTCAACTCTGCAACTCTGTAGACTCCCTACAACATCCCTTGTCATATTCTTGTTGGCCGATTCAACTGCCTTTCTTTGGAGTCAAGCATAGATATCCTTTTGAGTTCGGGTCATCTCCTTTGTAGCTAAGAGACCTCATTAGGGCTGCACGTTAAGGCCTCGGTATTGTTATCTCCGCAATTCGGCAAGGGTCCATCTTAGATCACATAGCCGGACCAAGCCAACTGGAAACTGTGAAGTCCGAAGCTCTTTTAATCAGTGGAGAAATCCTTGATAAGTTGATATCGATTATCCGTGTCTGTTGTTACCCTTTCTACCTTCAAAGTCTTTCATATCTATTTCTAAGAGTCGAAACAACGTACCGTGTTTGACCAACCCAAACAACATGGCGTCTGCACCACCCAACGAGATCATCGTATATCACTATCCATTCTCTCCATATGCGCGTAGGGTTCTTTGGTATTTCCAATTACAAGGTATCCACTATGGCCAGTGTGTAAGCAGCTCTGGATCCTAGGCTTTGGCTTCTTACCGGCCTGGAAATCAGATGTAATGACGGATACTCACCTCGCATTCAAGGTCCAACCGCCCACCCTGCCCCGTCCCACCCTTGAGGCTCTAAATGTCAACTACCGCCGTATTCCCCTCATGTCAATCGGACGTACGGTCTACTGCGACTCGCGACTCATCCTGCGAAAGCTAGAAACGCGCTTTGGTTCTACTCCGAAATCAAGCAACCCCAAACTTGGCCTGGCTCCCTTGACAACGCCAGACCAAAAGGCACTGGCGAATCTCTTCGAGCGATGGACAGGGGATGGTGGCGTGTTCGCCAGGGCAACGAAGTTGATCCCACTTGACCTTCCAGTCATGAAAGACGCGAAGTTTCGGGAGGATCGCTCGTCGTTTGCGGGGGGCAAGCGAAGCTGGGATCCGGAAGCCATGCGCCAAGCTAGACCAGAGGCACTGGCAGGCATTCGCGAGCAACTTGAGTGGTTGGAGAGCGGGTTGCTCAGCGATGGGAGGGAGTGGGTGCTTGCAACCCCGAAAGCCAGCATTGCGGATATCGAAGGTGAGTTCCGCAACGAGTCTTCATATCATGCGCTTCTTCATACTAATATCGTACTGCACAGCGATCTGGCTGTTTGACTGGCTTATCGAAATGCCTGGAGCCCTCCCTGCTGAGTGGTCCAAGCAATTTCCTCGGGTGTGGGCTTGGGTCGCACGATTTCGTGCAGTGTTGAAAGAGACGAGGAACTTGGCTCCTAAGGCTGTTACCTTCAAGCCGGAAGAGACGGTTTCTTACGTTCTCTCTGCGCAATTCGCCCCTGTACTCGACTCTGCAGGCCCTGCAGGACAAGTGGAGTGGGTTGATCCGGCCGATTCCCTTGGATTGAAAGCCGGCGACAGTGTTACTGTTTGGCCTATCGATTCGGGAATGACACACAAAGACCAGGGGAAGCTCGTCCGTCTGTCGGTCAACGAAGTCATCATTGAGAAGGAGGTGAAGGGTTCCACCATCAGAGTATCCATGCCTCGATGGAATTTCCGGATAATTAAGTCTTCCTCCGCATCGAAGATCTAGGCTGTCCTTCCTTTTCTATTACGACCTGGATGGACCTAGAGCATAAGGAACGCGGCCAAATTCTCCGGGTAGGACCGCATTGGTGTGGCTGGAGACATAATATGGAACAGCCAGTCCATGTCGACTACAATGGCGACCGCTGTACTTTGTGCATCTCAGGCTTGGATCGTCGGCTTTGAATGTCTGTATTCAACGTTCCACGATATTTTTTGCGGATGCAAACACAGGCAGGGTCTATCTGTCACTGTCATCTCAGCGCAGACCCGTTGAAGTCGCTTCCTGTGCCACGCGGCAAGTATCGGAACCAATGGTACAGGTGGCACCTTTTCTTTCCGACCGCAAATGAACATCGGTTCTCTGTTACGAACTTTATCGATACATATGATTTTAGCATGTCAAATACATACATTGAAACCTCCAAGGTCTTGCGGGTAGCAACATGCGAGAGTGGCGACGTCAACGGAGAATGGTGAGGATCTTCGAGAAACTCTCTTCGGAATCGCCTGCAACTGAACGTTTCGACCCAATGTCAGAGCCCTCGGAGGCAAATCGGGTAAGGTCTTTGGGTCGAATCTGGCATAGGTTCTGGTTGGCTAGTCCAACGTGGAGCTTCCCAATGCTACCACGCATCGCTGCCCAAATCTAGTCAGAGATATCTGGTTTTGGTTCGGGTTTCCGCGAACTTCATATCATTGCACCCTGGAAACCAAGTAAAGTGGAGATTTATATACCGTCGTCCCTCATGTCCATGAAATCGGCTCATAAGTATGGAGGAAATGCGACAAGACATAAATCATACCTTACTGAAGAATTATAGGTCAGCGGCGGAATTGCGAGCTCAAGGCTGTACAGCGATTCCAATCCGCATTGGTGCCTGACGTCCAAATTCCTGCCCAACCCCGTCATCCATGTCTGCTGGTGCCGACAACGTTAGCTGGCAGCAATTAGGCGCAAATTGAGAAGCATTATTACTCGGGTCTACTCTGTTCCTTCGACTTTGCGTGTCAGTGATATCCATTGCAATATTGTCTGCTTCAACCGTCCCAAAGTCAACTTGGAGCACTCCTTGAATGCTGGTCTATGGGCTTTGATTTCTCATCACAGGTACTCAGATACCCTAGCTTTGCACACCAAACGTGGCACAGCGCTTCAGCGTCAGGTCCTTACCCTCTCTCGAATCAGAATCACTGCAGCGCGACGTGAGAAGAGCTGCAAACCGGCAAGGCCGCGAAGCCGCGAAGCCGCACGCCACACACAACAATCGGAACCCCGTCCCTGGACTCTGGAGTGCTGCTGTGCTGGACACGACAGATTCAGATTGCTTGCGACCCGCAACACGCGGTAAGTCGCCAATCATCACGCGAACTGGTGGGTCAGAAGGGGACGTGCTGATTTTTCACGAATTCAGCCTTCAAGAGCCGCAGCATCCCCCGCTTGAGAAATCGGTCTATCTTCCCGCCCTCACCATACCCATCACCACCTCCTTGGACGTCGAGGCCCCTACACGCTGTTAATATCGGATTTATCGCCATCCCTGGACCAGCCTGGTACCTGTTGGTTCATCCCATCTATCCCAAAGGGCTTTTCCGGAGACCAGAGGCCTCATTTCGTGCCATCTCCTCTGTTAGAGAGGGCCTGGAGGTCCTTGAGTTTGGTCACTGCCCCTCTTTTCCCTCCATTCCGGTCCCATATTCATCTTCGACAACACTTTAGCAGCATATCGTTCTTGTGATACCCCCTGGACCAGAGACCTGATTGACGTTGGGTCTTATTTGCCGGTCGCTCGACTCGTTGCTGTCGCCCAGGTGCCCAACCGAGGATCCCTTGCAACCCTGTCTGTCACCTGCCATCTGTTGCAGCTTGCAAAACACTTTCATCCTCTGGAAGGCTTCAGTTGCTTCCCGGACTGACATCAGTGCGATATCTTTTCCATCATCGGGTATCATCATTCCGGATCTGAGTCTATTCTCATACTTTTCGCCTCTATCATGCCCAAGCTCGAATATAAATGGTTTATCTCTGGGGAGGGAATCTCTCGTGAAGTCATCCAGGCCGACATCTGCCGTTATCTTGGAAACGACGCACTCGTCAAGCCCGGTTACGGCACAGGTGAAAATGAAGTGAGCTTGCGCACTGTCGCTTCGGTCACATCGCGAAAGCAAATCGCTGACTCGATATCGAAGGGTGTCTACGGATATTGGATCGCTGCATATCGGGCCTTGACCACTGTGAGTAACACCCAACGTCCTTCACGCTTCGACTTCGACATCTGACAGACCTAAAGGAGATGACCTCAGACCTCAAGACAGATTCCACGCGATGGAGTCAAGAACAGGCGCGATCAAGGGATCCGCGAGGTACTTCCGAAGAGCGAAATTACACAGTAAGCGCTCCTAACAAGGTTGTAGCTGCCTATGAGGATTCGCAAGTACACCAGTCCAGGCAATATTGGGGACCAACAGCGCCAGGGAGTAGTGCACCATCTGGATATACGCCCACTGGAGGAGCAAGTTCGTCGCACCAGGGTTCCACAGGCCATAATTATTCCGGCGGTTCCACGTACCCTCAGGCTGGACAAGCAGGCAGACAGGGTCAGTACGCTCAGGCAGCATCTTACTCTCACCAAGCACCGGCCTATACAACCACGTCAAGTTCCCAGGCATCGTACCCAGCGCAGGCAGGATATCCGGCTTATCCTCCCCAAGGCGCGTCCCAGCAGGATCCTTATGCGGCCACTCAGAACTACCCCGGATACCCGCCACAGCAGCCTTATCAACCAGCGGACCCCAGGAATCCCCAGAATCCATATGGTTATCCGCCACGTGAAGGAGCCGCGTCTGGAAGCAACCAAGCAGGAGCATATCCATATCCTCAGCAGGGAGGCTATCCGCAATCGCAAAGGTATTACCGTGACCGTGACCGGAGTTATTTGGTTTATCACTAAAGCCCTGAACAGACCCGGACAATCTGCTCCGGGATTTGACCAGTACGGTCGACGTGAGTTTATTGGTCCCATTCCCCATGATCGCCCATGCTGACCGGCGTTCAAGCTATCAACCCTAATCAATATGGCCGATAGAACCTGCCGCGCCGTTACGTTAACGACTTGACGATACCTCTGTTATCTGTGAGTAAAGTACATCATAGACTGGTGCACTTCGAAAATGAGCCGGTTTCCTTTCCTTTTCGTACAACTTTCTTCAATGGCCACGCCCGTCAGACCCGGATTTACCTTCATGGATGGTCCCTTGCCCCTGGATCTGGTTTTATTACCGCCCCAGGATTCTGCTCTTCTATCCGGCTGTTCCCTCTTCGAGCCTGGGAATGTTCTACTCCTGCCGTGTCTCGGAAGTCCCTGTGGATGTCCGCCGGAAGTCTCTTGATCTATTCCATTTTCGAAAGCATCTTAACCTCAAGGGGGGCTGCGTGTTGTTGACCCTAGCTGGGAACAAGGGCTGAAGTGGCGAGTGACACTCGGAAGGTTGCAGGCCGGTTCACCCGTCGACCGTCGACCGGGAGGACTTGAAGGAATCGGATACTTGGAAGACCTTGGGAACGCCGCTTTGTTCGACGTCCAGCTTTTGTTCGATCATGTCTTGATGACTTAATTTATCCATTGGTTTTGAATGTGGTCATGTTTATTCCTGTTGCATTGGACCGGATGACGCATTCGCGAGGCATTCTTCTTGATCAAATTGCAGCTATGTTTGAGTCATTCCAATGTACATCTCATCCCTCCTACTTTCAGGTGTCCAGTGTCATGCAAGCCTTTGGGATTGAGGCCGCCTTATTGATCCGACGACCCATGCTCAAATTCAAGATCCATTTTTCCCAGGAGCTTGTTTTTGATATATCGCAGACCTTCTCTCGCCATACGGGAGTACGTGTATTTCCACCGAGTTCTTGTACCAGTTGTACCTTCCTTCTGCGCGGCCGTGCTCCAAGACTGATAGCAGACAGTCCGTCCGACGTACCATAATCCGTCTCGCTTGCATGCGCTGTAATGTGATATACTTAAGCTTAATCCAGCTAGGACCACTCCAACTCCGATCCCATTCAGCTCTTCAAGATGCATCTTAGTCTAATACATTAGCTGCGACGTATTGACGCTATCGATTATTATCTGACCAGCACCCTTCTCCGTCGCCTCGGCTCCCTACCTTCCGATCCTATCACCAGCTCTCGACGATGTCCTCCCTTACGACCCAATTATCTGATTTGCTCCGACGAACAGGATCGACGAGCAGCGATGAGTCGGCGACATCGGCAGCCTCCGTCGCGGAACAGCACCAGACACTGTTAGCACAGCCACGACGAGCACATGTACATGAGACGGTTACGAACGATCGGTTCTGCCTGATTCATCCCTTGCGTGGAAGCAAGAGCTTGGAGGCAACGCTACGCGAAGCGGATCGAACACCTGGACATCACTCTGGCTTTAGCGATCCTCAAATAGTTGAAAGCGATCTAGCAAACAATGCGCATCCCCCTTGCATTATTGCTACGACGGCGAGTGAATATATTACTATAACCTCGACCACAGAACTACCGAACGTGGTGGATCAGTCTCTGCTTATGGGGGTTGACACACCATCGAAAAAAGGAGTTCCTGTTCCACTTGCAGTTGGCTGGGCAATGCACGCCTCTTTCATCAGTTGCGAACGGCGCACGGCAGCAGGTTACGATGTGGGATAGGGTATGGGATTGGCGTTGGATACGAGCATGAAGCGTCAACGTTGGGCAGAGACATTGGATCCGGATGTGTATCCCGAATATCATAGAACTTCGAATAACTCTCATTCCTCGAAACGAGATAGGGTCGTATATCATGCAGTATCTTTTTCATGACCTTCGTCCTACACCGTCCTCCGGTCCGTCATGACGCGCACGATGCTCCCCTGCCCGGCAATCTCCACGGTCTTCTCATGCCAGCTGAGCAGCACGCTCATCGCCTGCCCACCGCCCTCGGCGGTCCCGCGTCCGGAAATTTGTGAGAAACCCGTGGGCTGCGGCGAATCGGTTTTGGATCCTAAGGGGGTTGCTTGGGCCATTCCTCTGTATCTACGGAGTGAGGACGGTTAGCCGCTGTGTCGGAGCTAGAGAGAAACGGACTCACAGGTATTTCATGAGCACATCGAGCAGTTCGGAGCCACCGGGTGACTGGTATATCCGTTGTAGAAGGGGCGTCATGTCCGATTGTCGGATTGACTGGAGGATCTCGATCACAGTAGCAAGATGCAGCTCCTGTTATAGTAATGGCCCTCTTAGTACGGGTTCTCCCACGAACTGCTTAAGCGAGCATATATACCTTGCCTCGTTCATCCGACCCATATGGCGCACTCTCCAACGCCCCCCGTAACGCACCCTCGGTGTCCCCGCCCCGTAACAGCTGCCTAATCTGCCCTGCCAGGTTCTGGACGTCGGAGGCGGAGACTTGCGCGACGGGAGGGGATAGGGAGGCGAGGTCGAAGTTAGTGGATGCCTCGGGGTCGAGCGCATCGATGTTGATCGTTCGCCAGTTGATGGCGGCCATGATGACGGTCGCGTGTGGTGAATTGCCGTGGATGCCGCTGGAACCGACGCTGGACGGAGGAGGTAAGCAGGGAGGATTGGATTTGGTGGAAAGGGCTCGATATATCACCGAGGGAAGGAACAGTGGACGTCGATTCGCGAGGCCGCTCGGTCAGTGATTTGGAAGCTAGTTGAGTGTGCCTTGCGATGAGCTTCGAACGAGACCAAATGGGGTTATGTGGATGTATAGTTAATACGTGGTTGTGGTGGGGTGCCATTTGCGTGGGAATACTTGATGGCTTGGCGCAGGTCACTGCACGGCAGCAGGTCCCTGAGTCTCCTGGACACCGGCCTCACAGGTAAAATGAAGCTTCATATTTCTAGAACTTAAATGGTCTCGCCTCATAGAGGACGAAGAATATTGAAAACCAAAGTATACAGGTGATTGGAGAATTCTATTTCTGCTGCGGCCTTCGTGTGATGACCACTTTGGTGCTAGTATACAGCAGCGATGCGATGCGACGAACTCCAAACTGATGAGACTATATACAATTCGCTAAACAGAAAGACCGGATTCTTATAACGCGTCACCGCCTTACATCGGCTTCGCAGGAGCGCATCCTGGACTGAGACCTGGCGTAGGCGGCGGCGTGATCGGGCCCGGCGTGGGATCCGGCGGACCTTCTACATCCCCTCTGCTTCCGAAGTACTTCGCGATATCTCCTTTATCCTCCCACGGCCGCGGGCCCAGCAACCGTAACAGATCCTCGCGCGTCAACATCTCCTTCGTCAGGAGCTCCTCCGCCACGATGCCGACCTGCTCCTTCTTCTCGGTCAGCAGGTCTTTGCACTGCTGGTATGCCTCATCGATGATGCGGCGCACCTCGCCGTCGATGTTCTTCGCGGTCTCCTCGGAGAAGGGCTTGTGCAGCTGCTGCTGGTTGTCGTCTTCGAAGTAGAGGTAGCCGATCTTGCGGCTCATGCCGAACTTCGTGACCATCGCGGTCGCCAGTCTTGTGACCTTGTTGAAGTCGTCCGACGCGCCCGACGTGACGGTGTCGAAGTGCAGCTCCTCGGAAACGCGACCGCCGAGCGTCATCGCCATGCGGTCCATGAGCTGATTGACGTTCATCAGGTAGGAATCGCCAGCCGGGAGATATTGAGCGTAACCCAGGGCTGCCGAACCACGAGGGATGATGGAAACTTTGAGCAACGGATCCGCATATTTGAAGTACCACCCGCAGATGGCATGGCCAGCCTCATGGTACGCAACGACTCGCTTCTCTTCGGGGTTCAAAACGAGGGACTTCTTTTCTAGTCCACCAATAACGCGCTCGATGGCCCCTTCGAAATGCACCATCTCCACGCTATCGGCATTGTGTCGGGCGGCTATCATCGTAATTAGCAAGAAGCCTAAAGGGCCATGGAACGAGTAACTTACCGATCAAAGCAGCTTCATTGACACAGTTAGCGATGTCGGCCCCCGAGAACCCTGGCGTCAGCGATGAGAGTCTGCCCTTCAGATGTTCGATATCCTCGTTCGTGACGATATTCTTCAAGTGTACCGCGAAGATTTGCTTTCGTCCCTCCATAGTCGGCTTGTCAATGGAGATATGACGATCGAAACGGCCGGGTCGCAAAAGGGCCTTGTCCAAAATGTCAGGCCTGTTGGTACCCGCCATGACCACGACCTGCTCGGCCGTGTTGAAACCGTCCATCTCTGTGAGAATCTGGTTCAGCGTGCTTTCTCGCTCGTCGTTGCCTCCTCCAAAGTTTGACTTCGCTCTTGATTTCCCAATGGCGTCGATTTCGTCGATGAAGATGATGCACGGCGTGTTCTTCCTGGCGGTGGCGAACAGGTCCCGCACGCGTGACGGACCGACACCCACAAACATCTCGACGAACTCGGAGCCGCTGACGCTGAAGAATGGGACCCCGGACTCGCCTGCCGTCGCCTTCGCGAGGAGGGTCTTACCCGTCCCCGGAGGCCCGGAGAGGATGGCACCGCGAGGAATCTTCGCGCCGAGTTTCTGGTAGACGCCCGGTTCTTTAAGGAAGCTGACGAATTCCATGATCTCTTGCTTCGCTTCGTCCATGCCCGCGACGTCGGCGAACTTGACCCGTACGTCAGTTTCGTGGTTGAATTTCTTCGCGCGACTGCGCATCATCCCGAAGATTCCACTCTGGCCACCGCCGCCGCCGCCTCCTGCTCGTCGAGACATGTAGATGATGGCGCCGATGAACAGCAGCGTAGGGCCGAAGGAGAATATTGTCTGGAGCAGCGGCATCTCGGAGTGATAGGCGACCGGTATCCGTTCGCTTGAAGGGATGCCCAACTCTTTTTGCGCCTCCTCTAGACCTCGCTCGAACGCCTCCACCGATCCGATGCTGAAGAAGTAGAAGAACGCAGGGTTCACCGCGGGCGATTCCGGATACAAGGCAGCAACCTGCTCGCGGTGCAGGAAGACCTGGGCGCGGCTCTGGTTGAGAACGATGATCTTTTCCACCAAGCCTTTGTCCAGGTAGGTGTTTCGGAACTCCTGCCAGGTGATCTCGCGAGAGTTCTCGCCCATCCCGCTCGTCGACCATAGCAACCATGTCGCCACCGCCGCGATCGCGAACGTGTTCCAGTCCAGCTTGAACTCAAACCCCGGTGGTTTTTCATCCTTACCCTTGCCATCCTTATCCTTCTCCTTGGACTTCGGACCGGGATCGTGGGCACCGGCTTTCTGCTCCGGCTCGTCGTCCTTGGATTCTTTCTCCACCTTGGATTCCTTCAACGCCTCCTTCTCCGCCCGCTCGTATACTTCGTTGCCGACGCGTCGCGCGGTTTTGGAACTAAGACGGGCCAGCCTCGCGATGTCGCCTAATGACAGCGGCTTCCCCCTCCGCGCAAGCTCCAAGGATTCCTCAATCTCAGGCGGGATGCCGTTCTTTTTATAATCCTCGAAGACCTCGTGGAGCTCCTTCTGCATGGACTGGGGCATCCCCTTCTTGAGCATATCCCTCAGATTTTCCAGATGGCGTTCATCGTCGGGCGAGAGTTTCTGTGGCGGAGGTTTTGAATCTTTTCCGGTGGGTGGTTGGTTCGGCGAGGAAGGGGCGTCGGGGCTCTTGGAGTTGTAGAAATGCTCGAAGCCCGACGGCGGCTTGTCGGATCGGCCGTCCTTCGACACCTTCCCATCCTTCTCCGACGGGGACTCCTTGTCGTCCTTAATTGGCTCTTTGGAATCTTTCGGATCCTTGGGCGGACCGGTGGCGTATGCTCGTCGTGATGCAGCGAAGGCGTGCCGTGGCAGTCGAGCGGACGCAGCGCGTCGGAAGTATGCTCTGCTGGCGCCATCGACAGTGTGGAAGGAGGTTTGGGACAGGTGCCTCGAGATCCGGAAGAGGGTTGTCATGGCTGGGCCGGCGTGGAGCGAGGAGCTCGAAGAGGTTTTGATGGCGTTGCGTTGGAGCTGCTCATGCGACGGTTCCAGGATGTTGGTTTCCTCAATAAGGGGTCGTGGGAAACGGAGGAATCAACGGAGTTCAAAAGGGGCCAGGTCCGGCGCATGGGGTATGGACGAGGCCGCGATGAAGGATACTTGGGACATTGAGTTGCGTGATCCTCATACATGCCGACTTTGGGCATTGGACGATGGTTCTGTTCGGATTCTGGTCCCACAGATTCCACACAATTCTGACTGCCACGCGCCACACTTTTGCCTGGTCTGGCCTGAGGCATCCACATCGGATTTATGACTAGATGCAACGTCCGCAGATCCATGCTCTATCACAAGAATTTTGCAAGGTACGGTATTAATATTCTGTCCCTACAGGGGATTGGGAGGTTGCCTAATGATACGGCTTGACAACACTGGCAAAAAGTCATAGATACCGTCGGGAGACTTAAATATTCCATTAAAATCCCCCATGATATCGTCTCGTCGAGGTAAGTGATTTTCGTAGAGGAAGACCAGCCGAATTGGGTTCTGGACCTTTGTAGCTCATCAATTATTACAAACACAGAGGTCACTCATCCTTGTCGGCAGTAGAGATGAAAGTGAAGGCGAGGCAGGTCTACGCCATAGATGAACTCCACTGCTCTGATCACGAAGAGCAATCCGACGACGAACTCTTCGCTCTATCGTACAGACAGAAAGCAGAACCGAGTATAGGAGACGACACATAGGGCCGAGAAGTTTTCCATTGTCTATCATGAGGAGGAACTAACTAGGTATACAACACCACACCGAAGAATTTTGCACTCCCGAGCCCACGACATGCCCTGCACCATCCCTACGTGCGCATCTACCATCATCCTCGTTAAAAGTCCACAGCACTCGTGAAGAGAGCCGCTTATTTCTTGCCAAGGGCCTTGACGGCAGCCTTGGTGGTCTTGCCACCGGCCTTCTCGGCCTTGACGACGGCTGGAGCGGATGTTAGCGTGGAATAAATAATAGGAGCAGTGGAAACTTACACTTGATGACACCGACGGCGACGGTCTGCCTCATGTCACGGACGGCGAAACGGCCGAGAGGAGGGTACTGGGTGAAGGCCTCGACGCACATAGGCTTGGACGGAATCATCTTGACGATGGCAGCGTCACCAGACTTGATGAACTTGGGGGAGTTCTCAATGGACTTGCCGGTACGACGGTCAATCTTCTCCAAGAGCTCCGAGAACTTGCACGCAATATGGGCAGTGTGGCAATCCAGGACCGGAGCGTATCCGGCACCGACCTGACCGGGGTGGTTGAGGACGATGACCTGGGCGTTGAAGGACTCGGCACCCTTGGGGGGGTCGTTCTTGGAGTCACCAGCGACGTTGCCACGGCGGATTTCCTTGACGGAAACGTTCTTGACGTTGAATCCAACGTTGTCACCGGGAACACCCTCAACAAGCTGCTCGTGGTGCATCTCGACGGACTTGACTTCAGTGGTCAAACCGACCGGGGCGAAGGTGACGACCATACCGGTCTTGATGATACCAGTCTCGACACGGCCGACAGGAACCGTCCCAATACCGCCAATCTTGTAGACGTCCTGGAGAGGAAGACGGAGGGGCTTGTCGGAAGGACGGGTGGGGGTGTCGATGGCATCGATGGCCTCGAGAAGGGTCTTGCCAGTGGACTTGGTCTTGGTCTCCTTCTCCCATCCCTTGTACCAAGGGCAGTTGGTGGAGGGTTCGATCATGTTGTCACCGTTGAAGCCCGAGATGGGAACGAACGGAACGGTCTTGGGGTTGTAGCCAACCTTCTTGATGAAGCTGGAGGTCTCCTTGATGATCTCGCCGTAACGCTCCTCGGACCACTTGGTGGTGTCCATCTTGTTGATGGCGACGATGAGCTGCTTGACACCAAGAGTGTAGGCAAGGAGAGCGTGCTCGCGGGTCTGGCCATCCTTGGAGATACCAGCCTCGAACTCACCAGTACCGGCAGCAATGATGAGAATAGCGCAATCGGCCTGGGAGGTACCAGTGATCATGTTCTTGATGAAATCACGATGACCCGGGGCGTCTGCAGGATGTTGTTAGCTCTAGAAAATGATAGATATCAAGCGGAGGGACTTACCAATGACGGTGACATAGTACTTGGGGGTCTCGAACTTCCAGAGAGCAATGTCGATGGTGATACCACGCTCACGCTCAGCCTTCAGCTTGTCAAGAACCCACGCATACTTGAAGGAGCCCTTGCCCATCTCGGCAGCTTCCTAAAAAATTGTCAGTGACATTGAAGCGGAAATCAAGCGTTGATCCGTGTGAGGATAAAATAACAAGCAATGTTCTGGTAGGCGTTGTAGCCCTGGAGACAGGGCAAAGACCAGATTGAGCTTAGTGTCTGTGACACTGAGCCCCTCCAGGATTCTGCCCCTCGGTCGCAGAGAACAACAACAGCAGGTTGCCAGAGTGTCAACAAGCATAGGAAAAGAAGCTACCGTACCTTCTCGAACTTCTCGATGGTTCGCTTGTCAATACCACCGCACTTGTAGATCAAGTCTAAACCGAGTGTAAGTTGAAGCCGAACAACAACAAATTTGCAGTGAGGGAGGGGTGCTTACGGCCGGTGGTAGTGGACTTGCCAGAGTCGACATGGCCGATGACGACGAGATTGATATGAGTCTTCTCCTTACTGTTGACATGATGGTTAGATTATGTCTCTTGATGAGGGATCAGGATATGAAGCCCATCGTCCTCGATATGGATTCGGTTGATGAAGTCCGAAGCCATCAAGGCGCGATGACGGTTGCCTTCCGGAATGAGTGAGTCACTTACCCCATGGTGAAGGTTTGATTTGACGGTTTCTAAGTGTTTAGAAAAGGGTAGATTGATGTCCTGAGAGAGATTCAGGAAGGCTGGAATTGCTCAGATACGAATGCCAAATGATTCGAGGTATGAACGACGAGGAAAAGAAGAAGAGAAGAATGGAAGAGAGGGGCGGGCGAGGAGAAAGTTTTTGTGCGTTCAGGTTATGTTGGTGGGGGATTCGCTTGAACGCGCTAGTCCCGTTGCGGCAAGTGGGTTCAACCGGAATATTCGCTCTGACTCTTCACCTCCCAGGTCACCACTCCAACTCACCACCACCCCGCCCACGAACGACGCACCCATTCACCCATTCACCGATCGACGCCAAAAAAAAAACTTTTTCGTTTCTACCTAAAACTTTTCATGCCACAGTACAATTTTTCTTCTATTAGGTTGGATGACCGTGGGTGGAGGTCCTCTCCCGAGCATGCTCCACCCTGCTCAACATCATTCCATTCCTGGCGAACACAGGAGAGTTTGGTCTAGTTTAATGGTGCCGCCCAACCCATGAAACCATGATGCCCAACTGAAGTTGGAACTGAAGTTTGGGCCTGCTAGTTAACTACACACTGTGTGTTGGAATCAGGGTAGATCAGCCCCAAACCCTGGAATCGCCGCCTGAAGGCAGGAATGGGACCCCTAAATATGTTCCTATCTGACTAGAAATACTGGCCTACGGAGTCATATCGATCGCTCTTCTGACACACAACGAGCCACTGGACCGCATACCTTATCGTGTAGCTGAGATTGAATCTATCTGCTTTATGACACCGCTACTTGGCATAATATCTGGTGAACCTGTCTCCCCTCCACTCGGAGTGCACTCCGATATTTACAGTAGATGTCCATTATCTTCGAGTGGAGTTGGGTCCACTCGAAGGTCTATCCTGGATTGCAGACTTGACTGCAGCAGTGAGATCCTTACATAGCCTCAAGGAGTGCGTCATAAATCTTGCAATGTGTTCATTTTCCATAGACGGGGTTTCCTTCGCCTTCACCTCCTTGGCCGAAGAATGGGGTTCGGGCTGGGATTCCACCGATTCAGAGCCTTCCAGTGCGAAATTTAATCGTAGCTCGTTCTCGACATCTCGGAATTTATCGCCTTCGGTGCTGAGGAAGCGCAAGGGGCCATCGGCGGAAGTTAGGGGAGTCTCGTGCTCCGTCCGTATGTCGAAGAGCTCGTATTGGATATCTTGTATGCCGTCGATTAGACTGGATTGCTTTGGGGAAAGTGTTTTCTGAATCGCTTGCACCAGTCCGGGTAGAGATGTAGTAGCAACTTCGGAAGACAAGGTAGTAGGGTTTTTACCCGCTGCAATAGAACGTTCAATTACGCCGACGATGCCTTGCACCGAAGATGGTAATGAACCCATGTTGTGTCTTTTGCGTATCGTCCATTCGATATCGCATGCCGCCGGAGGTAGTCGCATGTCGATCCGTTCTTCGTCAAGAACCACGCTGGCGCCGAGAAAACTTCTTCCGTCATGGTACGGTCGAGAGCGGAAGGACAGATCAAAAGTCCGATTTTGCAGCTCCAATGGAACTTGCCACGGCGATGGTCCGAACCGGAACACGGTCCGACTCGAGGTTGGAACTTTCTCCGACGGTGTAGGAGCCGGTAACGTGCCCAAGAAGTGCGTGGCGCCCGGGATCCAAGGAACGAAATGTCTTCGCCGGGCCGCGGTGGAGGATTCGCGCGTGCTGCCACTAAAGACGACCAGCCCGGGTCGTGAGAATATCTCCAGCATGGGTTCTGGATTCCAGATAGAAATATCAAGAGAGCTTGCGGCGTTGGGGGCCCCTGTCCTTCTTGACGCCAATGATTTACGCAGGACTTTTTCAACTGTTTTGATCTGCGTCTGAACCGGCTCGCCATGCTTCGCAAACCAATCGAAAACAGGTTCTAGATGTTTGGTCACCTCAATTTCTTGGTTGCCTTCGTCCTTGTGCGATTCATCCTGGAAGGTTTGGGGGATGGGAGAGGCAAGCCTTCTAAGAGAGGAGTCGCTTGCTAAACCGTGGATAAACACTTGCTTAGCAGAAAGTGGTGGAATAGCGACGTAGTTGCCTGGAACCCCTTTCTTAAACTTAATCGGCAGTAGATGAGTAAACTTTTCTCTTGACATATGATGAGCAAGAAACGCAAACCCCCTCAAGGCCTCGGCGACACCTGCTTTGGTGGACACGATAGATAGCTATTGCAATCCGTTAGAAGCTTCATCTCCGATATAGACATACGAACATACCATGGATGAATCTTGGGGGGGAGTGTCTTCAGAGGTTATTGATTTTATCTCTCTCGATTCAAATACCAGCATTTCTGGCGGGAGCTTCGGGGCAACCGCATTCATCGGCGAGATGACCATGCCACAAGCATCTTGCAGCAACGAAGTTGCATCCGTATTGAACAGCAAACCACGACCTTTTTGGAAGGGGGATAGATCAACTTTTGCCAGCACAATGCTTTCCAGTGCTGCTCTGACATCTTCGAGAGCATATCGAGTGGCGCCTTTGTCTCCGGATATGCGAATCGAGACTTTTCGGAGCCGTTGGGTGTCGGTGGAAACGTTGATATGCACCGCGCGATTCCTCTGAACGGCATCGAAGAATCCCTGGAAAGCTATTTGAAGCGTCAGGATAGCAAATCAATAGTACCCGCATTGCACTGACCATCGCTCATGAGGAGATGTAGTTGCCATTGCGGCAACGAAACCGTAACCTGACCCGAGGCGAATATCTCGTCCTCCATTTCAACATCCCAAACATGTCGTAGAATCGTTTCGCCGTATAAGGTTTTCGCCGTGATAGATCGGTTCGGATCCTCTTCCGCGCTCGGAGCTTGCGGATTCCTCAACTCAGGTGTCCACGGTGAGTAGCGAAACTTTAGTCCGTTTTCCAACTGGACCTGAAGTACTAGACCTTTCTGGTGTGCCTTCGCGTTATGCCGTGCGAGATAGGCGCGTAATTGATCTCCTGTGAAGCCATTCCCCAATACAAATTGCAATCTCCCAAACTCCTCCCTCGTCACTGATATCGTGTCCTCCTTGTCACCCGGGTTTGGAGGCCGTAACTTATCGATCTCGTTGAACACATCCTCTGGGGTATGGGGCCGGTTTGCTTTGTCGATAAAATCCTCCACTCCCAATCCATTCAAGTTTGGGTTGCCCTCCTCCTCTTTCAGAGCGCTTTCTTCCACAGCATCCGCATCGTGTGGTTCGGCCTCGGATTCGGCATGTCGCAAGATGATCACCGGCGAATCCTTCCCGAGAAATCGAGACTTCAACGGCGTCGCGACTTCTCGCCGCTCATTTCCCTTCTTGCCGAGTATGCGCCCCCATGGACGGCCGGAATGTACGAATCGGTTCGGTCCCTGCTGGTGCAGGAGGCGGAGATGGAAGGCGTGTCGCGTGCTCGGGGATATCTGGAAACGCAGGCTTTGGGCACAGCTGGAGCAGATGAACGGTTTAGGTCCAGGTAGAAAGTTCATCGGTATGGAACTAGCCTTGACCGCGTGACTGTGCGTGTCGTAGGATGGTGAGTTGCTATACGGTATGACACAGCGGAAATGTTCTTTCATGAAATTCCCAGATCTCGGCGACCCTTCATTGCCAAATCAAGGTATTGCAGGGGACGGATGGCGACAGGGGTAGCTCCTCATCCAGACTCCAGGCCTTAATCCTCACGGCTTAATTACATATTATGTACTAACTAATTACAAGGAACTAAAAAAGTACAACTAATTTTAGCATCGTAATCTCATACTAGAACATCGTGATGTTGAGAGATAAATTTCTAATTGCCGGTACTCTGTGCAATTATATCTTGTGGAGAGCCATCTGGACACGGATGTTTCTATCTAATACCAGATTCATTAATAGCCTACTTCCCTTATGAGCCCCTCGGATTAGAGATCTGCCAGCTTCTCAGATCTTCTCGAGCATCGAACTCGTCCATCTCAGTATTATGTGGGCGTCGCCCCCTCTCCGATGCCGCCTTCATATTCTGAGCTTGTTGCTCCAGGCTCCCTCGCCCTCGGATTCCTTCGCCTGCCGTCAGAGGGACCTCATGCTTATCCAAGTCCTTGAGAGTCTCAAGAGATCCATCCTTGCTATTTGGTCGTGATGAGAATGCTCCGGAATAGTTCCTCCGGCTCGGATGCAGGGTGTTCCTCTCACTACCACTGAGGGATCCACTGTCTTCAACATTGCCATTGCCGGCGCCGTTTGGGTCGAAGCTCAGGTCTCGGTCGCCCCAGCCGTCACCACCAGCAAATATGTCCTCGATGCATTTGTCCGCGCTCAACTCTCCGGGTTGTGCGGCCCATTTTGCTGCAAGGGTCCGTCGGTAGAGGTCCTGAAGCTCACCAGCCTCGCGCGATCGATGGCTTAGAGCAGGCATTTCTAACCATGTTAGCCACGGTCAAGCGCAAGTATCATTTCGACGTACGCCCTATATCGTCCGACTCTACTTGCTCTCCTCCAACCACAATCCCAGCGATGCCGCCGAACACCTGAGCGGTTCGTAGCGGGGGCCTGCTATATATTGAGCCTCAAATACCTTAAACAATCAGCGACGTTGCACTTACGCTATGAAGTTTCGATCCCCCTCAGTCTGGCGAAGGAAGATGCTGATCTGGGACGGTTAGCGCCACCTGATTATGCCTCATAAGCGCCCTATTATACCCTCAATGTACTATTGATCTTGCTATCCTGCATGAGGTATCGTCTTGAAATTCCGACGTCTCCTTCGGCCTCGCTTGCTTCCACGTACTCGGCCAGATTCAATTTCACAACACCCAGTATTATCCGCTCCCCTTTGCTTCCAGAAGAGTATTCCTGGATTACCTCGAAATGTATCCATGACTCCTGCAAGAGACCGGATTTGTCGATCGTGAACCGTACTGCGAAATGAGCCTCATGGTTCCACGTAACTTTATGCTCCTTGATATCTCGCTTCTCGGTCCGACCCTGGTGATCTCCGGCGGCGGAATGCGGGAGGTGCCATTTGACGAATGACTTTCCGGAGACGAGGGGAACGTTATTTAGGTCGAGGACCTGAGCAAGGCTCAGCAAGGTACTATGCCACGGATAATGGCGGGACAAACCTGCAAGTCAAGATCGAACTTTGCCTATTCAGCAGTTAGAATGATATAGTTGAAAGCCAAAGTTCCTGGCATCGTTCCCATACCCTTCGATTCTTCGGGACTGCCAACTCGGTCAGCGAATTCCGAGCCCAGTTTTGGGACCGCTTCCAAAGGGCAGTCGGCGGCATGGTTTCTCACCAAAGGCTTGCATGTTGGGCAACTATTCCAAGAATCACTTCTTCACGAGAAGCGGATGTGTTCGCGCATTTGTTGGTAGGGGCAGGCGCGAGAGGTGAATGATTGACTGCCGGTAGCTCGTGCTCGTGAATTGATCGCCGCGGCCTTCATGTTCATTCTCATGCTCCTATCCCGCGACTGCAGTAAGGTAGCAATTTTTCAGTGTAGATGCTCAGTGATTAATTCATAGTTATTATCCGATGAAGTTTGAAGGTTGACCGAGTATCATCAATGACCCCACGCAGCACCTGATGCTTGGCGATCATCTCAGCCCCAGGGTCAATCGCTAGTCTACTTAATTATAGCTCTATCCCACGCCAGGACTATTCGCCGTTGAAACCATTACAGGAAATTACATAAGATACCACACTCATTGAAGTACCCGTATCCATCATCATTGAGACGTTGGGATGAACAATCGGGCAGATGAAGTGGCTCGTTGTGTGACATCCGCATTCGACGAATTACCTCCAAGGGCAAAGCCCAGGCGAGAAGAGGTAGTCTCAGAATGGGTTCCATTGAGTGGAATTGTCCTTATGGATGAAGGTGACTCCTCGCGATTAAAACATATCCTTTTCGTCAAGCTAATTACTATATACAGAGACCGGGGAATTAAGATGCGTTGCTTTTGCGTCAGTAGAATCTACCCTCATCTATAGATGTCACGGCCCTCACTGATATGCAGGACAGGAATGAAATGCCTCCCTCGCAATCATGTCCGCTTAGCGAAAGGCAATACTCTCCATGACTCTCATGCAGAAGTGCTAGTTCTCCGTGCGTTCAATCGCCTTCTTCTCGAAGAATGTCGTCGATTGCTTGAAGCACCAATGGAGAGCCAAAACACGATTGTTCAATGGAGGCGGGCCCCAAATACCCCAGGATCCAGTACGGACGGACCCCCGTTTACAATCCGTCATGGTACCAGGATCATTATGTATTCCAGCGAAGCGCCTTGCGGCGACGCAAGCATGGAGTTGATCATCGAGAAGCAGGGGGATCCCACTCCATGGATGCAGACAGCGGCGGAAACGTCGGAGTCGTCAGCCCAAGATCCGGCACTTTTCGGACGCGGGTATTTTTCACAACTCGGAGTAGTGCGTCGTAAGCCTGGTGCGTATTACAGATCAGTATCAACGTATAGAGGGGTCTAAACATCGTTCAGCCAGGCCTGATGCCCCTGAGACGTTCAGCAAGTCCTGCTCGGACAAATTGGCTATGAAGCAATGCAGCTCTGTCCTCAGCTCCATAACATCGCCGTTCATCTACCCTGGGTCTGCCTATATCCACACACTGGTAATTCCAGAATCGCAATATAGGCCCGAAGCTTGCTCCAGGGCCTTCGGTCCGGACGGAAGACTAAGGCCCATTGTCGGCGATGGTGTGTTCCTAGAGGACGGTTACAGCTTCAGCCCGTACTCCGTCCAAACAACAAGCCACGAGTTCGAGTGGTCCCGGCGATCCATCCCCACTGACTATCGACCCAGTGCGTGCAATACGGCACTAATCGCCACTGCGACCTCTCATGAAGTCATCGTTGGAGGCACTCTCCAGGGCCGCAAGCAATTTAACCCGCGCGGCGCAAGCAAGGTTTCAAGACGGAGCATGTGGACCTTGGCGGCGACTGTGGCACGCCTGCTTCACAACCCTATGATCGACGAAGCTATGGCGGGTCCAACCTATGCCAATTTGAAGTCTTCGGAGCTGCTGCTTGGGCGGCGGGAACTCTTGGACGTTGTCAAATCAAAGGCCCTTTCGGGTTGGATTCCGAATGATGGAGATGAGGATTTTTCTTTACAGGAAAAGTAGAGGAATGCCTCTCATCCTCGTTTCATTTGAAAATCTTATCACCTGCGGGGGGATGCCCGCTTTCAGACGTTCATGAGATACTATCTAGAAATTGCTAAGATGTCAGTTGCCGAGGAAGCTTCATCTTTGACCCAGATGGATAACTTGTTGGAAATTGCATAGGTGAATGTCATCCTATCTGCAACTGAGTCGGCTAAGATATGTCGTTCAGAATGGATTCTCAATTCGTGAACCCAGTGCTAAATGAGCCCTAGAAAAGCTAATTTGTGACTTGTACACTTAATTGCGAGAGGCAAGACGCAATAACGACTTCAATTGACGGTATAAAAACCATGACAGTCTATAGCCTAAAGCCATGAAGGTCTAATTTTGAGTGTATCCTATCTCTAGGCAATCCCACTTCCATGTACACTATCTACGTGATGATCGGGGATAGGCACAACCCCGGCGCAGCAAGTAGCAACATAGCAAATTGTATGCTGCTCTGCTGTGCTCTGCTTGTCTCTGCTTGTTTTGTCTGAATGGCAGGAACTTTGGGGCAGACGAACTTCTCATTACCACCTATTGTGCTTGGTCGGATTTAGTCCGGTCAGGTAAAGCCTCCATCTTCGCTCCGGGATATCCAGTGCCAACTTTCTTAACTTTCTTCTCCTTCTTTGGCTTCTCCTCGGGTGGGTAAGCCTTCATGGTCACCTCCTGCCACTCCTTCGAGGCTTGGAACTTGGCTCGAATGGGATCTAGAAGATCATTGAGAGCCTTAGTGACTCCGGCTTTGAGCAGTTGGGGTGTCAACTGGATGAAGGTCAGCAACCTGGGAAGTTCTTATTTATGAGATCGATGACACAACGTACGACATCCTTTTGATAATCATCCTTTAGTTGCCCAATGCTTGAGTAGACCAACGGCTCCAATCCATCCCGACTACGGTCCACCACAAGCTCTTGGCGGCCACGCGACAGAGATGACGCTGGGAGTAGGACAAACTCCACAAACGCGATGAGACCATTTCCTTCCGTGACTTGGGGAGCTGATACTGCCTTGCGTATCTTTTTTGCTACAACCTCCGGAGGGTCAAGAAGATCGATTTTGCTCTCTAGTCATAGTTAGCGGGAGGTTGTAAGAAAGATACAAATCCATACCTGGGTCGCTTGAGCTCATTTTGCCCCCCTGGCCGAGCCCAGGGATCAGGGGATTGAGGAGATGGGCACACTGAAAGTATATGAGCTCTGCATGACAATCGGGGACGATCGTCGACCCATACCTGCTTGTAGCCAATCTTAGGAAGCCAGTCCTTAGCGGCGGTAAAAAGCTTCCGCTGGTCCTATTCCGAAGTCAGTGAAGTTCAAGTTTAAAGGTGGGGTCCACGGACCACTCCTCCGAACTGAGCGTCCACGCCAAGATGCTTCTCATCTAGAACTTGAAGGATTGGGTAAAGGAGACCACTCAGAGGAGCATTGTCTGTCTGCTTGACGACCTCTGCCCCTGCCTTTTTCGCATCGTGCTCTGAGACCAAAGAACTGAGCTTGTAGACGTCCATGACATACTCAGGGCTCTTCTGATAGGAGCTCCCCAGGACGAACTTCAGTTTCTTGGTTGATACGCCAACTGATTCCAGCATGGCAGAGACTACTAGCTGATAAAAGTCGGCTCGCTTCTCGACAAGCTCCAAAGGAGCTTTGAGGTTGTCGAGGAAACCATGACTGTTTCAAGTCAGTGATATGTTTGGTAGGCCAAGGGCCCATTTCAATACATGTCTGCAATAAGGCATGTCACTTCACAGCCAGCGGCGAGGTATTGTGCGATTTTGATAGCAGGAACTAGAAACTTAGTGATTAGTTCGAGCCTCAGCGAATGTTCTCAGCGAATCCAATACCGAAGTAGCCGCAATGGGGACGGCCGGTTGTTGCGGTACCTGATCAAGGACAGCGGTTAGCATGTTTAAACTATCCCATAAACGCCTTGATATGACCACTCAATATGTGGAGCTAATAATGATCTTACCCCAATAGATCTTCGGATCCCGTCCTTCAGCCAAGATGTTTTCTATTATCTCTGGGTTCAAAATCTCAGCGAGATTCTCCTTGATCAGATCAAACCGCTCTGCTGCCCTTGGGTCCGCCATGATGTGGACCGAAATTCGTTCTGAAGGGTCTCGGAGAAGCACACAGAAAAGTTGTCCTTGAGAGTTTGAAGCCGGAAGGCTGTGATTGAAACTAAGACGGCCCTCGGAAACACCTAACACATCAATTGGTTCAGTTAAGATCCTTCTTACTGCATGTATGTCTACTGAACCAGAGATTTGCATGAATGGATTCTAAAATGAAGAGTCATCGCAAGTGTCGCCCGGATCACGTGACTAAATTCCACTCCCATAGCTCTATTGGTCCCCAACGATGCTCGAAAAAGCATTCTCGATATCAACAAGTAATCTTCCTGTCATTTCATAACTGGAACATTAGCAGGCTCTTGATATCATGTTAGTTTTGCCTGAAATATTGAGCAGAGTACGCAGTATGTCTCAGCTATCATGGAAATCCATCACACCATACATAGTACTTATCCTTTTCAGATACGGCCGTAACCTCACTTCATCCTGGAGCCCTGGACACACATTCATTGGCACGTCCTTCACAAAGTTGATATTTCAGGCGTTCCAAGCACTCCAAATGCAAAGGAGAATGAACTGTATTTATCATCAACCATGCTGATCTCTGCCTGAGCAAGATGACTGCATGTCTATTTCAAGACCACAGAGACCTCTGCTTCAAGCTTCAACGGATGCCGCACCCAGATGCCCAAAGAGATGGATTAATCGAGTTTGATGTTTAACAAGGCAGCGAATCCCAAAGTGTAGTCCGGAAGTTGTTTTGGAATAATACTTTGCAGCGTTATGAGGATGTAAGCTAAGATCTCCTCTCCTCTCGACTTAGCCCTATTAATTATCATGTATTGCTATGGACCTATGGTATGGTCTGGCAGAAGGATATACTTACATGTGAATGCTGGAAGGATGGATCTGCAGGACATATTTGATATTCTATCCACTTCGGGCCGAAACTTCCTGCAGTGCTTACTGATACTCCACACAATAATCTTTCAAATTCTATTTAAGAATGCCATATCCCGCTGGTGGTTCCATGGAAGTATCCGGAACGACAGTACCACAAGTCCACGAAAATATAGGTGAATAATTTCGAAGGTCTAGTGTTTGATAGCCATGAAAGTTGCAGTTGCTGGTGTACGTATCTTGATCGCAGGTGGCTAGCCTGACCTTACTTTCTTAACGGCTCATCTTACTGACAAGTTCACCTTGTCTCTAGCCCAATGGGACACTCGGCCAAGCCGTGATCTCCAATCTAATCAAGTCGAACATCTCTGTCACAGTCCTTACGCGGGATGCGAAGAAAACTGCTGGCGTGTTCCCAGCTGTGTCAACTGAGAACATCGTCGAGACCGACTACTCGTCCGTGGACGCTCTCGCCCCTAAGCTCCAGGGCCATGACGCGATCGTTATCCTCATCGAGCGCAATGCGTACACACCGCAGATCGTCGCTATAGATGCCGCCATTGCTGCAGGGGTGCGCCGTATCATTCCCTCCAGCTGGGGTTTAGATATGTCCGACCCATACTTACGCACCATTCCAACCCTCAAAGAGAAATTGGACATGGAGACCTACCTAGCGGAGCGGGCACGCTCTCATAAAGGTTTCGTGTGGACGGGGATCTTGACCGGCGTGTTCTGGGATTGGGCGCTTCCGTTGGGGCTTCTCGTGGATCCAACCGGGGAGGGTATGACCTATATCATGGATGGAGGGGGACATGTGATATGTGGTACGTTGCTCGATGATGTTGGAAGGGCGGTGGTCAGCGCATTGAAAGCACCGGAGGAAGCCGTGGGGAACAAATTCTTGCAAATCCGAAGCGTTGTTGCCACGCAGTCGAAGCTGCTTGAGTGGGCAAAGGCGGTGAAACCTGAAGCTCCTTGGAAATCTATGAACGTCGATACAGAAAAGATGGAGAAGGCAGCCCGGGAGGCTTGGGGCAGAGGCGAGCGTGATCCTCGAGCGCTGAGGGGCTTCTTATTGCGTGCGTACGCTTTAGGGGCTTCTGATTTCAAGCACCTGGATAACGAGTTGCTTGGTGTTGCTGATGGTGGTGAGGAACTCGCACGGAAGACACTGGAGCAACTCATTCGGCCGAAAAGCTAAGTAGTATCGAAAATGCAAGCGAAGACAGGTGCGGTAGTACTACTACTTAGTTACCATTAGTCCCTCTATGTCAACCTGCGGCTACTAAACCAACCCCGGCCCCCCCTTTAGTTTGTGGGAGCTATGAGAATGTTCTGTAATGACCTCAAGCGGAATCATTTTATGTATAGCCTTAGACACACTTTTTGAGCATCTACTCACAATCTGGTCGCTGAAGAACCTAGTTCAGCCGCTGAGAATCCCTTCTGATGCCTTCAAATCCTTATTTCGCTACCATCGCTGTTTGTGGACTGGCAATAACACATCGACCCTGTGACCTAAAGCTAGATATGCGGAAACGCAATGCCGGCCAGGCCCTCCAAATGAACTTTGCCTAGCTGCTATCAATTTAGCCGTAATATAAATAGGTAGTATCGACCTTTTACTTCACCCCTACTAAAGCTCGCTGATTCCTCCCCAGTGTTCTCTTTATAGTCATTTCAGTGGTGTATTACTGTGAGCATAGCATAGCATACATTAATAATGTGGCTATCATGAGTCAGTAAGCGGGACCTGCCTGTGACTTACGCCTCCAGGAAGGGTTGAAGGATACAGCAACTATATATTTCTTAGCAAGAATCTTTTCCTTAAGGCCACCATGGCTATTATTCTAGATCATGAAGGAAATTGGTTCTCTTCACTCATGGGGGGCCATCGATTATCTTATCAGTCATGACAGTGCAGTTTAGCCTTCACCAGGTCTTGTTCTGCACCCTCGATGCCGGGATTCGAATGATACTGAAGCAGGCGATCCTTTGATGTTCCCAGAGACTGCACTCTTGTATAGTAGGTCTGACACAAGCAAACGCAGAATGTCACGAACGCTATAAAGTTGAATAAAATATAAGGTAGGGAAGCAAAGCTCTATGGGCAGAGCAGACCCCCCTGAATAGAATCGTTGAGGCCTGATCGAGGACTGCATGGCGTGCCACACTTCCGCGGTAGATGGATTGAGTGAAGTCAAAAATATCGTTTTCGAATGGGTATGAGCCATAACCATACATTCAGCTTATCGTTCCAGGCGCCAGCATATGGGAATGCTTCGAATCGGAGGCTACGTATCGCTTGTACGTTATTAAATTTCCAACTTAGTGGTACTAGTGGAAGATCCTGGAGAGTTGTGCCCCTGACTCCACGAGAAATCACTAGGTATCCACGGATCCAACTGGAGATGATCTTGATTAAGGAAATACGACCTGCATTGTTTCTGTGACTGGGGCTAAGTGCACTCTAATGTAGAAGAAAAATAGTCCGCAGAGGCCGTCAACCTGAGCATAGGCACCATCCTAACCAGCAGATGGCATTATCGAAAGTCAAGATATTGGATACAGAATAAGAACACAGAACATGATAGCTAGAGAGCATTTCCAGAGTTAAACACGGACTATTGGCTTCGCTTGCATTTAATCTTGTAAGGGAGCGAGTGGGTAAGACGGGGAGCCATCCAATGGCCTCGTTCACAAAGAGGGTATCTTTTCGAGTATGTCTTCCCCAGTGCTGGACAGATGACGATTTTCGCTAGATTGGGGTGTCGGTGATGTTTTAAGTGAGTTGAGGTCTTCCATTGTAGGAATCCTAACCTTTTTCTGTTCCGATCCAGCAGTATCTGAAGTAGATACACGAACATCTTCCAACCACCGCTTCATTCGCGTGGCTTGAAGTTTTTGGATTTGGAATTCGGCTTCGGCGGCGGTCCCAATGTTGAGAACTTGTTGCGGTGTTCTTGTTTCCGGTGTTGATTGTTCCGGCCCAGGCCGATGGGAATGGTCCGAGCCACCAGGGAGCAGATAATCGAACATGTCCATATCCTCCAGCTCACTAATATCAAACCCCTGGACGACGCAACGCTCTTTCAGAACATTAATTTCCTCTCTTGTTGCTAAAATTTCTTCAGTTAGCTTCGCCCGCTCCAAGAATAAGCCCTTGAAGTTATCAGTGTCGGCGAGGGATTCGGCATCTTCGAGCACATGTACCGGGAGTTTTTGAGTTTTCGCCTTGATATACTGATCGGCATTCAAGTTATAAAGTCTCATCATAAGATTCTTATAATCTCCAGCACGGTCGTACAGAGCGCTGACATCAGGATTATCTGACTCTTTAGAGGACCTCCTAGCATCGCCCTTTGAAAGAGCGCTTTGCGAAGCCGTCGGAGAATTCGAATGAGAGTATGAAACTGGAGTGTTTGATCTCTCTAAGGATGCCTTCTCCAAACTCCACAGCTTGTACTCCGCTTGACTGAGTTTCTCCCGAATTGATTCAGTGCGCTGTTCGCCTTCAGTTAGAATGCTCGACTCATGCACCAGGTCATTGCTGAGGCGGGTGATCTGAGAAATGCTTTGCTCCAGAGTCCTTTGTGCCACAGCAACTTCGATAAACTGCACAATATCCGCCTGGAGTCTTACAAAGGCGACGCGCTGCCGCACGAATTGGGCGTCGGCGTGCTCGAATTGCTCTCTTAGCACCAGTATCTTCGGTATCCTTTTTAGCATTTGGTTTTGGGTCCTTCTCAAGCTCCTACTTGAGGGCAACTTGGTATTCCCGATCTCGTCAAAGGGACCAGATTCCATTCAGTATGGATGCGGCGGCTCGTTTGGATAGAAAAATCAGACTTGAGGAAAGTTTGATGAACGCCCCCGCGAGAGGAGACGCCAAAGCCCCGAAACCAAGAAGGATGTCGATCCTCAAGCAGGCTGACTATGTGATCAAGGTGACCCTAGTCGTATTTCGACTTGTCTCTGTGGTTTCGCAGGAACACGATCCTTTCGAGAGGTGCTGAAGTGGTGTCAAGACACCCTCGGCCATTACATATGCCGAGTTGTCTTTTTCTGCGCAGCCTTTTCATGAGTCAGCTAAGGCAATAATTCTTCCATCTCCTGATAAACCGTTGCTGACCTGTTTCGTTGTCGGTAACGCCTGAGTCGTTGATAGCATGCCGCTAGAACTCGGAGACGATCCTCAAAGCAGAAAATTGGCAGGAACGGAAAGTTAACGATAGCTTTTAATCCAGCAATAACGAGGCGTTGAAGTAAAATAGGAGAGAAATAGCCCAGGCCACCTGTCCGGGATCATGCGCGTCAAGGCATCCTCTGTAGTACAGATCTTGAGTTTTGAGACTGTATATAGTACAACCCGGTTCCCCCCATCCCCGACACTGTCGTGGACTCGTGGCACGTGGCCACGCGCAACATACGGAAAGCAAGGGCCAAGGGAACGTCAGCACCCCAATCTAGCTTGGTCTCTCGCTGATTAGTCTCACTACAGGCAGTGGTCTTGTCGTCGGATAGAGGTGTGACAGTATCGCATCTAGGATGCGATACAGTAAATGCAAAGTGAAAGAATCTTACGGAAATGGAACTTGGGGCAAATAACCACATTCGACGAGGCTCGCAGTCGCGCATCATGATAGGCGCAATCTACACCGGCTGGACAGCAACCTATGAACAAGACCAGTCCTGACTCAACTTCTCACACCTGAAAACTAAGGTGTTGGAGAGTTGAGGCAACTCCTATTTTCCTCTAATTACTCGCAACGGAGTTAGGTCTCCGTAGTACCATGTGATTGGCTACGGCGGCGTACTCCGTATTACCACTCCTAACAAGAAATCATAAACATGAGATCCTCCCAAATCCCCAGCACTGTGGTAGCCGGTAGAATGATGGCAGTGATTCGTGATCTTTATAACTTTATTGGATGGAGTTGGTGCACCAGATGATCGAAATCGTGATTGACTGACAGTCTGGTGCAACTCCGAGGAGCTTCTCCACCAGACTTGTCGGGACCGTCCGCCGATGCCCCACTTTAACTGCAGGCCCATGAAATGCAATGAAATATCATTGCACTCCTACACCGGTTCAGTCCTCCGTGTTCCACCAGCCCTGCGGGATACAACCTGTATATATCCGTCCTCTATACGAACGAAAATACATATTTGGAGAGAAATATTATCCCTCCACCACTCAGGATCTCCAGGTAGTGGCTTCGCAGCGGATGCTCCATGGTAGCCGCCTGTCAATCAGTGTGTCGTTTCAACGGCCTTCTAATGGCCGTTGCCACGGATTTTATATGCCCATAGACAAGGTGGCACTGACGCAGCCTCCCATGCTGTCCAGTCTGACGGTTACAAATGTTTCCAATGGCGGCGATGATATGTCTCTCCGCTTTCATGCACGCAAGGTCTGATGGTGTGCAGACATCCTGGCCGACGATGAGCTCACGAGGCCTGATAGAGCTGGGATTCCCTGATGGATGCCCAATGCCCATCAGCGAATTGGAAGCATACAAGAGGATTCAGCTGTCAATTTTGAGCCTCATCATATTGACTTCCTCGGTCGCATTTAAAAGGAAGCAAGGTTCGGTCGCTGAAGACTCTAGCAGCCGATTGTGCTTCGTTTTGGCTGCGGCATTTACCCAAAATGTCGGGAAATCAGCCACCGCAATGGCGGTTGGACAAGGCACGAAACTGCTACTACATCTACGACGACGTTAGCCAATGTTTTATTTACACAGATGGCACAACGATCCCTAGTGCCCCCCAAGTGCCCCCTGAGACACCGTGAGCACTGGATTGCTTCACTATAACAAGTTAAACCGATCCCAGAGCATGCTGAAGTTTTACATAGATCCCACACGAACCACCAAACAACATACGGTTCTCCTTTGAATACTCACAGTGCTTATAGCAATAGGTATGAATCTTAGAAATAGGGCTTTGAACACTATTGAATTTATTAGCAGTCCATTAGCGCCTCATGTACCGAATGCTACAATAGCCGGCCAGTCAGGTACTCCGCTATATCTTTTATGATTTTCTATGCTTCTAGTCGCATACTCACAATCCCAATTCCCATTAATGCTGGTACCAAAGTGCGGTTGACTAAGGCGTGATGTTCAAAGGAGCGGAATCATTCTCCCAGGCTTCCCGGAAGCCCCACCCTGTAAAGCTCAATATTGAGTCGCCAAACCCATTGTACAAAGACCATTCGAGACTATTCGAGAAGGGGATACGCCCTTACAAGGTCTTAAGAGGGTCGAAAGGAAATTTTGAGAGATTTCATTCTAGTGCGTATGAGCCCTGATCCGTCACATCCCCTGGGACTGACCCGACAGAATTTATCGTCCGGAAACGAAAATTCTACAAATTAGGGAAGGTACGGTGCCTCATCCTGAGCATTCCAACACGTATGCCAATTCTGTTTGTCTGAACAGGTCTTCCAAGTCTTATGGCCTGAGCCGCAAGGATCAGTCGTTGCAACCGAGAAGTCTTCCGGTACGACAAAGATCGCCTCCGAGGATCCTGCCAACTTTGAGGGCCACTATGCGAAGGTCCGATGGTTTGTTGTAATCCTAGAAGGATCTTCCTTCTCCTCTTGCCTGTATGACTCACATATCCCCAACTCTACTAGATGATACTGACTGCTCACCTCCGACAGCCCCATTCAAACGTATGAGGGACGGGGCGTGAGCAAGCCCAGTGTTAACAAAAGCCACCATTGCATTGCCTTTACGAGCCAGAAGGCTCCAGAGGAACACCCTTCGGAGGCTCCAAGTGCTTGGGACACGGGCGGTATGAGGAAACCGATCCGCATCATAACTCGGAGTAAGACGGAGAGCCTAGTTATCATGTCTCGACTGAATTATGCAAAAGTGTATACTGTTGAGCATAATGTCAAGTCATACGATTTTGGTAATGTTGCCGAGGGATATCTGCATCGGTTAAGTGCCTCTTTCAAGGCGGTATCTGGTGAAATGAGGGAAGCCACGCTAGGCTCGCGGACGTTGGAGCCCAGAGATAGTGATGTGGAAGAGGAAGATGAGGAAGAGGATGATGAGGATGAGGATGAGGATGAGGATGAGGAAGAGGAAGATGAGGATGACGAAGATGAGGATAAGGATGAGGAAGATGAGGGTGAGGAAGAGTCTTTTTCTCACGCCCGAGGAGGTGTCTCTTACACATCAGCTTGACCACCTGTCGTCCGCCACGCCAGACTTTGGATGTCAGTTCTGCAGTGTGTAATTGGGCAAGTTCATGAACTCTAGGCCAGTGGTCCAGAAGTTGAGTTTAGCAGGACTCTGCACCAACTTTACGGTGGGTAGCACCGCATCTATGTCTTTTTCTAGAGCCAAACTGTCCTTGGAAGAGCGTAGTCGCCCCTGAGCACGAAATTTACGACGCTACGCTTGGCGACGAGGAACCAAGGTCGATTGAAGGATTTCGGGATCTATTGCACTTACGTATACCATTTGGGACCTGCCTGGTAGCTAGGTATCACTGTATTGTGATACCAGCTGTGCATTTGGCCCAGGAAGGTCGAGAACGTGAGTCAGTGGACAGGAACCGGTCACTGAATGGTGGTGACAGGTTTTGGCCATTGACAAATTCTATTTCTTTGAATCACTTTTCTTTTTGAATGTTATTTTAGTATCATTTACTTACCCTATGTATGTATTTTCTGCAACGAACTGAAGCTCATGAAATGTGAAAGGGCACCCAGAGTCTAAGACATTGAACGAGGTGCGTGCGAAAGTCTGGCAGGCAACACTTGGCTGCATCAAGAGGAGTCAAGACAGGAAAAAACGTAATCCCCACCGAAATTGTTCCCAGGCGCCCGAAATACCGAACTGGATAGGTCTCAAACATAGATTTCTAAAATTTCTTAGCCGCATTTATGCTGGAGGTATTGGAATGCCCATCACTGCCACTGGTTGTGACTGGATGAAAATCTGATAAAGGAGTAGGAGGACGGTGGCGCTGTGGTTGGCACGAACACAAATAATGAGGCGTTTGGAAAGGAGCCACGGACAATGCTACAGTCTTGAAGGAATTTATTTCGAATATGCTTTCAGACACCCGCTTTGCTGCCATTGGCTATAGAATTCAAAAAGCATGGCGAGGCATGCAATTAAACGACATGGCGGGCTGGCGGCTGCTGCCGCATCAATAATGTTATACCACCCCTATCTCCTGAAGCTGACTGCTGTCAAATTTATAGAGGTGGAGTGGTCAGAGTCCGCTAAAATGCATCTTCGGCACTACGTTGTAATCTTTGTAGGTGCAGAATATACTATAAGGGCCTTGCTTCCGAAAACCCACAAAGACAGATTGAATAGATGCATGCTGGAGCCGATATGCACTGCATGCTGGTGAATTCAAATCTGGAGAGCTAGATCAACACAATATACCAACGGGGTTATCAGAACATGCACAGAGCTGCTAGGCTGATATGAAGAGGATCCATGGGTAGCATTTGACAGTGAATTCAGTCAGATTCATTTCAGGTTAAGGATTGGTGCCCATTACAAGGAAGTCGTAATTACGTATATTGCAATCAGCACTCCAGTGCCCGATAACACTATGCTCAGGTACATTTTCCACAGAAGTAATTATCAACCCAATACATGACTTGTGGGGAAGAATAGTCGCAAAGACCTGTTAGATACAATTTAAAGCAATGCAAACGGCCGGTGAATCACAAGTACAAATTTCTGTAGCCACTTCGATATCAAGTCTCTTTACAACACCATCCGGGGCAGAATAAATAGTTTGGACTTCGCCTTTGACGTTCCCGTCCAGCCTACGGAAATTAAGGACCTATCGGCTTCCTCAACAATAAGAAATGCAAGGAATTTTCTTATAATGGCAATGTAAGGGGAAGGCTACCAACAACAAGACATTTCCAACATTCCTAGGCTATGCATCAAGCTCATCAATTTCCTTTTGAATGCAAAAGCACGAATCACTGATCGACGCGTATACAAGTAAGGGGCGATATGATAGCAGTCAATGAGAATCAAAGCTAGATACTGTATCGTACGAGGGCCACTGAGAAGTATAGGTCTGCACTAAGAATTCCATTCGTAGCAGTTATTCCAGTATATTTAAAGATTCTGACAAGAAAGTACCGTAGTTAGCACAACCAGAAATCTCCCATTCTAAGCCCCCCGTCTACAGCTGAAGCATTCCGTATATTCGACTGATATGCTCGTCCCGGTGGGTCGCTGTCCTGCAACGCTAGCTAGCGTCGGCTTCTTCCTGGAGTTGCCCCCTTGCTTTATTCCAGAGATAATTCCTTAGAGATTCCCATGAGGACAGCCGCTTTCTTTGATAACTTACAGGCTACTCTTGATGCCAAGCAGGCGCTGGTCTATTCGCCCCGAATTCCCTCTCGTCATTCACTGACCAAAAATGGTGCACGGGGAATGTGGACCACCAGATTTTCATCGATTCTCCCACTTGCTATATAGAAATTCGAATGTATTTGTGGTCTCCAGAAAATTCCTACTTTTTCATCCTTAAGACATATCTTGCTTTGATCCTTTAAAAGTTCACTAGAGCAAAAGTTCGTTAGCTGGAATCACTACTAACACCATGGAGTATATGTACAAGCTAGAGACAGTCCTTCCGAGTGTTCGAGACCTGGTAACAGCCCTTTTCATCTGCGTGACATTTTTTGGTGTGCTGCATGTGGTGTATACTCGCTATTTCAGCCCGTGTGCTCCGTTCCCTGGGCCATTCTTGGCGTCTACTACCACGCTCTGGAAAGTAGCGTCTCTGGTGAGCGGAGAGGGGGAGAAGAGACTGATGGCATTGCATAAGAAATATGGTCTGTTTGATTCCTACCATATTGAGCCAAGGGCTAATGTGACATCGTAGGACCAATTGTGCGGATCGCGCCGAACGAGCTCTCTGTCTCTGAAGCATCAGCTATCAAGATCATCTACAAGACGTTTCCCAAGGTAGGAAATGGAGGTTAACCTGCTTATGAACGGATTGCCAATCACGGTACATAGACTGATCAATTCAAGCTTTTCAAAGCCCCGTTCGGTACGTACATTTCCGGACATCAACGCCGCCCAATTATTCCTTTTAATGCTGACCTCAACCGTCCTCAGCGCGGCGTCCAGGACACATGGAGAACACAGACATCAAGCAGGCCGCTCAACGCCGACGAATTGTTGGCGATACGTATTCCATGTCCAAGGTGTTGTCCCTGGAGTCCTCGGTCGATCTCTGTCTGCAGCAGTTCCAGGAAAGATTTTCGCAATTCGCTGGGACGGGAACCGTGGTGAATCTTAAACTCTGGTCACATCTGTGAGCTCCCATAAGCATAACGCCCCTGAAAAATAGCTCATTTGTTTCAGGTTCACCTTCGACGTCATCGGCCAACTCATCTTCTCGCAAAGCTTCGGCTTCTTGGAGCGCGGCGGTGATCAGGGCCACATCATGCAAGCCATCGAAACGGCCATACATATTGCAATGACGATGGTCAACTTTCCATGGTACCTACATCCGTTGGTGACGGTGTATGTCTTGATGATTCCCCGAATTGCAGCCCGCCTTGTAGCGATCCCAAAGCCGATCGGTGCCCTCGAAACACGGGTAGATCGAGCGATCCGAGGACTCTGCCACGATGCCCAGGCAAAGCCAATTGGACCAGAACGTCGAGATTTCTTAACGCGATGGTTTGGAATCTACGCGGAAAAAGGGGCCGAGCTGGACTTTGGATTGGCCGAGATCAAACAAGAAGTCTGGACTGCGCTGTAAGCTTGACGAATGCAGCTTGAAGAATAAGAGATTTGCTGACCACCATCCAAGCTTCGCAGGGAGCGACACCACGAGCATTGCTCTCGCCGCCACGGTTTATCATTTGCTGAAGCATCCGGCTTGTTACTCCCGAGTCATCGACGAAATCGACAGCGCAGACGGTCAAGGGCTCCTGAGCCGTCCTTGCATCAGGTACGAAGAGGGATACGCACTACAATACCTCCGTGCCTGTATCAAGGAGGCCACGAGACTCCATCCCAGTGGTTCCATTACATTCCCGCGCCGAGTGCCAAAGCAAGGGTGCATGGTCGCAGGGCAGTTCATCCCAGAAGGAACCGAGATTGGCTGCAACCCCTATGTCGTCCATAGAGACAGGAAAGTTTTCGGAGATGACGCCGACCGGTACAATCCAGACCGATGGTTGGGACCCAAGGCGGCCGAGATGGAGCGCCATTCGTTGTTGGTAAGTGGCTGATAGCTCAACGGGTATAGAAACCGACTGTGTTAACCCGTCCAAGTTCGGCTACGGCCCAAGAATCTGCATCGGGCGCAATGTATGTATTGTATATCCTCGTATCCACATCCATTACTGACACCAAAAGATCGCTCTTTGCCAGCTGTACAAGTTCATTCCGCAACTCCTTCGAGACTTCCGGTTGGAATTGGACGATCCACAGGGGGGATGGAGCTACACGCTGTACAAGACCGATAAGCTGGAAGTGCGAGTATCGAAGCGGTACTGATGGCTCTTGCGGTGCCTCTTTTCCCAGAGTCCGTGGGATGACTCAAATCTCGAACTTGTCTGTTCTAGCGGGTATAAAGGCGGTCAAATACTAATACAAAATGACAACTGCACATTCGAATCCGTACTTAGAACCCAATGGGCAACGGGGAATGTCTTCAATATCGCTCAGGGCGCAAACCAAAGCTTATGCCCACACGTTCGATCCATCTTGTCGGCCCAGGTCTTTGCCCTCTCGAACATCCACCCGGACTTCACCTCAAGCTCTCCAGATTCGGCGGCGGTTTTCTGGCCAAGGAGGGCGTATTTTGAAACGAAACACTTGCCGTCAGTGTATTTAAACTGGAGGCAGCTCTTTTGACTTTGGCAGAGAGCGCGGCATGACTCGAAGGACTTCGGGGCATCACGCTCAATTTGGCCTTTCATCTTTCGAGGATCCTTTCCGTTGGGTATCTTGGTATCCCCAACGTACACGACATCGTTCGCGAGATTGTCCCAGTTCTCTTTCTCGTTACGTAGCTGGGGTAGGATGTAATGACGGAAGACATCGCGATGCCGGATAGGGCCGTTGTGCTTTAGCCCCGTTAGTCTACGTATACCTAGAGAAATTGAAGAAAGGCGTCCCGTACCTCACGGAACCAATTGTTCTCAAAAGCTGCAAAGGTTAAGGCTTCCTCCGCTGGGACGTGATGATATGTTACGGCCGGAAAGCACCAAGCAACTCTGTGCGTTTTCCAGGTCGCGTGATCGAAGGTAGACGGCCGCATGTCCTGAAAATGAGGCCAAGCATATGTTAATGGGACGCCGGCGTCCATTAAAGTTTTCCCCAGCACGCAATCGCCGGCCCAATGGACCTCAATTAGATCGTTGTACTCTATCATATGGTCCGTCCAATGTTGTGTGACCATGCGCATAGCCGGGTTCGAGATCGCGAATCCTGCACCTCCGTAGCCGAATATGGTATCTCCAATGTACATGTGCCGTCCCAGATAGTATGGTTTGGAGGCATCGAGGTGGGTGAGGTACTCGAGGAGATTCGACCAGATTATATACGTATCGGGTTCGAGAAACACGAACCATTTGGCGTCCGGGTCGTGATTCAACGCCTTCGAGACCATTGGGAGAAATTTCCACTTGTCTAGCCTCCATCCTGGATTGTCCGTATTCCCAGCACCATTAGGAGCAGATATTCTCGACAATGCCTCTTCATCCAACCCCTGGCGTCCTTGCTCATGCAAATGCCTGTAAATTTCGAAGTCCTCGATATTGTTCTTCGTCCCATCTTCTACCTCGTCGAGCACATCGTATATATGGTACCCTTGAATGTCCTCCTCCAGGTCGGAATAGATAACGTAGTTCGGGGCGCAGCGGAGGGTCGTGTTGAAGTGGACCGGCAGCTTCTCTAAAGCTTCCGTGGCACCGGTTCGAAGGACGACGAGAACATCGTTCGCGAAGTCCGGCTCAGGACAGCGACCCTGACTGCCTGGTCGGACGAAGGAGGTCGATGGCGCGGAGGAGCTCGACCCTACCCAGCAGAGTCGTAGAATGACCACACTCAGGACGGCGGAACAAAAAACGACGAGGCGACCGAGTCGACCTAGCATAAACGGCATAGCGGCCCTGCCATGGACATGGGATGATGGAAATAGGTGCCGTCGAGGCGATCCTCCGTGAGAACTAATGAGAACTAACGTATGAACGACAGATCCAGAAATATTCACAAGAAATAGACGATCATAAGCGCAGCTTCGGGATCAAAAGGAGTAGATTCTCGTCTGTACACAGGACCACAAATATGTTTGTAGTCGAATGGCTGTTGACGTCGGTCTTATCCAACCTCCGTCCCAGCTGCCCCTGGTCCACCCTGGATCGGAAAAACTGATAGTAATAGTTACGGATAACTAAGTTATTGAGTCGCTAAGCTGTAAGGTATGGTTTAAACTCTACACAAAGGGGGTGAGCTATCAACATCCATAACTACGTAACCAAATGCCACCCCGATTCCAACTCTATTTTCAGTAACCCATTGCACCCCGACATAGACCTGCCCATAAACTCTCAACGGTATCCTGCCGCGGGGTTTTTACCCTCTATATCCTCACTCCTTTGGCAAATGCATAGACTGGTTTCAGGTTATTCAAAAAGAGCTAGACGATCCTATTGTCGTGCTAGGGAACGTGTATAACATGAGCGAAACGGGAGTCCTCTTAAGTGGTGCTGGCCCAGTGCGGAGACTGTTAAGGGCATGGCCTATGGTTGGCATAGGCTGAGAGCCTAAGCCTAATCAAGCCTAGTAGCGTCGAGATGGAACCTCATCAAGATTCCTCTGTCACAGATACCTTTACTCTTTATCTCAATCAAGAATATCTTTGGCTATGTGTATGTTGTGTGCATCCAGCTACCGTGCCGTAACAGAGACAGCATAAAAGGTTAGGGGATGCATTGGAGGATGCTCGATACGAAATTAAAGTATCGGGGCGAGGCGAATATTGTTCTAGGCAACTTTGATCGCGATTCGATTGAATAGATATGGGCAACTTTTATAGAGGCTTTCTTTAGTGAATAATCGAGTTTCCAGTGGGTGTTGTGAGCAGCGGAAGCTACATGATTCTGGTGTGATGAAACTCGATGTTATTGGACAATAATCGAGACGGCTTTGCGCGAAGTGTATCCGGCTGGGGGATGCGGCTTGCGGCTTGCGGCTGTGCATGTAGTATGTACTGACCAGTTCGTCGCAAGGCTGCACTTGAATGCTCTTTCTCTTGTTCATATTTGCCTTTCTAGATCCTAATGATGTCAATTGCAGTCAAAGTGATATACAATCATTTCACAGAAGACGCTCCAGGTACGGGTCAGTCCTCGTTGCGATGGTACCCTAGGTGAAGGTCGCATCCCGTCAACGCGAGAGCATGTTGATTTAGAATCATATGCTGCCTGTGGTTCGATACGATCACGCCAAATGGTATACATCAAACCAGTCTATCTAAGCATATCATTAACCTGACACAGGAACAATCTACAGCAGAGGAGGATCGGGTACAGCTCCAAACGATCAACCGTCTCAAAGAAAGTCTGAGGAACGGGTGCATAGCCATCATTGTCGGAGCCGGTATCACGATAAACGCAACAGTGCAGTCCTCAGGACATCCACTTGAGCGGATAACGTGGAATGGGCTTGTCAAGCATGGTTTGGACTATCTAGTGACAAACCAATATGTGGATAGGAAAAATAGGCAGGTCAAGTGCGCACTAGATCTGCTCGAGAGCGAGGATACGGAAGATCTACTTCTTGCCGCCCATATACTCCGCGAAAAGTTGGACCGGTCTAGCCAACTTCCGACGTGGCTCGAATCCGTCTTTGGTGATCTCTATGGCGACGTTCGCTACCCTGCAATACTTGACGCGCTCCGGGCACTCCATAAGAAGCGCGCTCTACTCTTGACAACGAATTACGATGACCTCTTAGAAAAGCATTGCGAACTCCCTAGAATCGGACGATCTAGTAGAAATAATGTGGCCAAGTTTCGACGAGGAGAGCTGGATGGCGTGTTCCATGTTCACGGTAGTTTCCACGACCCCGAGGAGGTCGTGTTGGGCTCAATAGACTACTTCAAAGTCAAGCAATCAGAAGCAGTACAAGATCTACTGCGAACGTATTTACAAGACAAGACTATCCTCTTCGTTGGGTGCGGGTCTGGACTGGAAGACCCCAACTTCAACGAACTTCTGCGAAAGGCGAGCGAGCAACAGAGAGACCTACCGAACCGTCATTGTTTACTTATTCGAGACGGTGATTCTATCAGATATAATCCTTTGGTGTCTGTCAAATACGGTTCGAGTTACGGTGGTTTGGCACCATTTCTCCATAGATTGGCAAGTGAAACCCCAGATGAGTCTATGACAGGAGAGGTTGTCTCGCTTAGTGACCACCAGAAAGAGATCCTGTTGAAGTCTCTGAGGTTTGACCAAATGGATGCTCGCCAGATGCAATCTGGAACCCCATCACGATGGACGACCGTTAACACTCTCGTTGTTGTGCCGTAATCCTTGTACAGTATGATTAGGAATGCGATGCAATTTCCAGACCTGAATTTCTACTTTACTAGTAATTCTCTCTTGTCATAGCGATAACTGCATTATTGCGATACAATTTCCAACCGGAACTCCTAATTTACTCGTACTTCTCGCTTGCTATAGTGATAACCGCGTGTCAACGCTTGAATTCGACTGTCGGAATGGGCTCGCGCTATCGAGAGTTAACAGTAGTACTCAACGTTTCTCGACCACTAACTACAGGAACCGTTTACATCATAGACGCATTACAAAGCACTCGTTTCCGAGATGTCCGCTACGAGATCGGTTAACCTACGAATAAGACCTCCAAACTATCCAAAGACAAGATAGCGAAGCTTTCCGCCCAGCGGCTCGGCTCGGCCCGCCCCGCTGATTGCCAGAACGCAGCACCCAAGGCGGGTGATTTGAATTCCCGGTCTAGGATTCGGATCAAGTCACGGTTGGTCAAAGCATAGGCTGGAAGTAGAATCACGAGCGGCGAATCGGAAGACGTCCCTATGGAGGTATCGGATATCTATCGACTAGCGAAGGAGATCATGCAAAAGCCGTGGCGAATCCGCCCCAAAGAATGATAAAATACGTCTTTCGCCTGCTGTACTTTCATTCATTGTTGTTCCTTTATTCCTCACAACGCTCTTTTAGGTTTTCTTATATTTTTCCTTGTTAGGGTGTTGCCTGGATACAATGACACTCCGCTGGATCAGGACAGCCATAGGGGGCATATGCCTCTTACTGTCTGTCGATGTCGCCCCTGCGACGCCAGGAACGCCAAGGCTCAGAAAACCCGCCAGTCCTGACTACCACGGTAGAGACGCGTGTCCCGTGGCTTGCAACATAGCAGGACCCAACCCTCGAATTGGTCTGCCTGCCACAATTTCGAATAGGTTCAGTCCTGGTAGCACACCGTATTTTACGAGTTCTCGCTATATCATCCTGTGGATGATGCAGATACTCTTCATCGCATCTATACTTGCATTTCTTATGGCGCGGACTGGTATAACCTCCCACACTTGGAAGCAAACACTACGGTTGCCGTCGAGTCTATGAACTCTACCTACAATTTGGGCTGGTGGGCCGATGGCGCACTCGCCGCCGCCGACATCAGGAACGTATCCAGGTAGATGTCCTATTATCTAAAGCGTGAGCATACCGATACCAAGAGCAACACAGTGTTGGCCCAGTCAGGCTCGGCCTCGGTCGGTCTTTACATCGGCAAGGGTCTATAGGACGAAGGCGTCGGCTCCTTCGCTCTCGAGTACATGGAAGACCATATTCGCAGCCTCGGAGTCACCCCCGGAAATGTGGCTATGCAGTTACCATATGCGAGCCAAACTGGAGCGGTGCCCGCACTTCGGGGGTGTTCGCTTCGGGTAATGTCACCTTTACCCCCGTGCAGGATGCAATGAAACTTGGCCCATGGGAAGCTGCCTCTCATTTCACGAGGCCAAGAACATTACCAGTCCGGCCGTCCTCGCCACTCATTTACAGTCAAAGACGGTTCATCCGAGCTCTACAGCAGCCACCAGCTCTCTGCCAACCTTACGAGCCCAATTAGGAGCTCAGGACGAATGTAGAACTGTCCAGGTGGAACTGAGTGATAGTTGCGCTGCTTTGGTCGCAGAGTGCCGCATTTCCCCAGCAGACTTCACCAGAGACAATTCCGATCCTAGCTTCTGTCCAACTCTTAAGCTAGGACATTTCGGAGATCGGATGTATGGCTGAACCGCCGAAGTGCTGATGGCTGAATCACCTGCACAATGAATTTGCCTGGAACATGCAGTCCGGATTATCACCCATCTTAGGCGGTCTTTGAATATCAAAACTCAACAAGGGGTCAAGGTTCTCCCGGTCCCGCGATCTAGCCTAAATGGATCAACGGAAGATAGCCGAACTGATCCATTTTCGCGGAGCGGGAGCCGCTGTTGCTCTTGAGACTCGGTGGCTCGTGCTGATAAAGCCATGAATGATGAAACTCATGAAGGTGATGAAGCCATGAAGGGGATGATCTGAATATCTGATTGCTCATAGCATGTGCTGCAAGGACGGTATGTGTTAAACATGGATGGTTTATTGATCATAACAGACTTCATACTGCAATCTGAATTCTGGTTTATATTGCAAACGAAACTTGGAAGCATCATCACTTCATCGCCATGCCACATCAGTTGGTTCCTTTTCTCTCCCCCTACAAATCGAACATCCGAGTGGACAGACAATATCTAAATCTGAAAATAACTGTACACCAACGCTCAGCAAACACCCTAGGGACTAGTCCTCGGTGTTGGCGGATCGGCTTAGTTCCTGGACTAACGGTTTAAGCTTCACGATCTGATACCATAACCAACCCACAGTTATAATTGGCTCCAGTTGGAGCAAACTATTAACTGTAACTGGTAACCGCTAACAACGAGGATTGCAATCCTTCCATTCGGAGCCGCCAGTGTCATCCGTGTATTTGCCAGTTTGGGCATGATCAAGAACGGTAAACTGAGGCTGTGGTTGTCGGTGAGACAGACTCATGAGTCCCAGCATCATCTACCAATATCCCGCTGCGGCATCCTTAACTTCTTCAAAGACCTCAAAGTTTTTTGACTCATATCCAATGTGTCCCTTCTTCCATCCTCTTCAGTTTGTGCGAATATCATGCGTCACTGTTAAATCAGTCCCGTTAACTTGATCGTGAAATTCACGGCATCTAATATGCCTCCTTATTCCTCATAGTCGTCTTGGTACTTCGTACGGCCTCTATCCTCCTCCTCCTTCTCCTCCTCCTCCTCCTCCTTCTCCTCCTCCTCCTCATTGACTTGCTATCCGAAACAAATTCCTTCCTGTCAACCGACGCGATGCGGTCTCTATTGTTCTCAATAGCCTCTCTTATTCTATTCACATCCTCCTGCTGTGCGCAGGAACAAGTACCCTATATCCTCCATACTACCCCTTACGACAATATCAACGGATCATTCGTCTACCCTCGCGACTGGCCATCAAACTTCTCGATCGGTTCGCAGATCAATATCACTTGGACGACGCAATTCCCATCTGTCCACCTATATTATTACCAGAATCGCAAGATCGCCGAGATCGTAAATATAGGAAGTGAGTGCCCTCTTTCAAATCCGTATCTTGGACTCTATTAATGCTGATACAGAGGCCCTCGTTCAACCCTGGTGCCTATGGGAAGTCCAGACCACCGTGAAAAATCTCACTGACCCCTGGGTCTTCCGCATCGTCAACGCCAAGGGCACGCTGTATGACCGGACAAACCTTGGCTTCACCAGTGCCGGATTCTACATCGACCGAGATACCAACCCAGCCCCGTCTTCTTCCTTCACCCAATCCGAAACAACCGCCCCAACCAGACTCAATCGCCCATCATACCTCCCTAGCCGAACTCCCTGCCCAAGATCCCGAGCCACCTAGCAAGGACGGCCTATCCGAAGGCGCGAAGATTGGCATCGGCGTAGGTGCCGGCGTCGGCGTCCTCACCCTCACTATTGCTGGCATCGCACTCTTGTACTTCCGGAGGCAAAAGGGAGCGAACAAGGAGCATCTGAACGAGACGTATACGCCGGTCTAGCAGCTGTCGTCCGACTCGAAGGGGCCGGATTCAACACAACTGGCGAGTCATTACTCTCCTCACGATGGCCCTCACAAGGGACCTCAAAACTCACCTCGCACCTCACCGCCCAGTGTGCCTCTCCACGTCCCTATCAAGACAGATTCAAACCCAACGTATGAGTTGCCTGGGGACCTTATACAGCCACTGAAACCGTAGCGAGTCTTTGAAATGGCTGCTTTCCTTCACTAGTACCCGCTCATAGCGTAATACCATCTCCGTGGAAACCTCAAGTTGCACTAATAGACGACCGAAGACACAGGTCTTAATCTTTTTCATGTCCATGTAAATAGCCTGGCAAGCGAGTTTAACGATCGATGGGGTTTATGTTCGGCGCGGATTGCAGATTGTGGGTTGCGGGTCCTCGCATAAGTTATCACAGCATCCAACACTGTCAGCGTTATCGAACATTCAGACATTGCATATGGTAGCCGAACGACATGCTCCATTGATTTCCGCTAGCTGCATAGTGTCTGCATATGCCAAAGTGAGTTGAGACCTACGTGCAACAATTCAATGCCCAATCCGCAATTTCCGTAGATTCCCAAGCATGCGGACTGGCGCAGCAAGCCAACCATGGCCATCATCGCAGGACGCCAGTTCATAAATCCACATTACCCACCCTCAGAACAACACCTCCCCCACCTCCTCGCTCCCCGCCCTCGTCCTCCCCTTCCCATCCCCCCCCGGCGCATTCAACAACCCCTCCTTCCCCATCGTCGAACTCACATCCTCCGTCTCCGCCCCCTCCAGTAAATCCCGATCCGCCGCCCGCACGCTCCGCTGATCCGCATCCCCACCGTACGCTCCGCCCGGCGTCCGCTCGTCCGGCTCCGCCTCGTCCTCCTCATCCTCCTCCTGCGCAGCCCCTCGATCCAGCTCCTTCTGCGCCTCGTCCATTCGCCGCCGAATGTCCGTCGCCACGCGCATCCCGTCGGTGACGATGTTATCCAGCACGCCACGCAGGCCCTTTCCAGGCGGAACGACGCCGGCGGTGGAGGGGAGCGGGCTGCTTGGGCCGGCGCCGACGCCCGGGGTGAAGCGGCCTAGGTTGGCGAAGGTGGTGAGGGTGGAAGAGGCGGTGGCGGCGGGGGCGTCGGAGAGGCGGAAGGAGTTGGCGAGAGCGCGGTCGAAGAAGTGCTCGAGGGTTTCGTCGGCGAGGACGAGCATGCGGAAGGTGGGGAGGGTGATGGAGAGAGGGTTGGAGGGGTCGAGGGCCGCGTTGGCGGCGGCGGGGTCGCGGCGGGGGAGGGAGGAGGCCGAGTCGCTGGGGGTTTCGGAGGTGGACGCGCCGTTTGGCGGGGAAGAGGCGTGCTCGGGCTTGGGGGTTGAGGTGGAGGTACCGTCAATCTCGATGAGGGCTTCGTCTTCGTCTTCCTCTTCCTCTTCGTCTTCACCAATGCCGAAGTTGCTCAGTGCCGACGTAGAGTCATCGATTTGCTTGGAAGGATGGTCGGCGTCTGCATATTCGAAGCAGCGTCTGATAAAGGCGGAGACACTCGACAGGAATTGTTCATCCCGATTCTCAATGCGAAGTTCGTCCGCTTCTATGCTGCTTCCCATCCTTGCGTCCGATTGCGGACTCGCTGCGGGGAATGGAGTCTCAAACCCTCTTCTTGACAGGAACAGCAATGCTTCAGACATGCTAAGGATGCCTTCGCGGTCTATCTTCCCATCTCCATCATCGTCGTACAAATCGAAGAAATAGCTGATGTTGGCCATGATGTCTTTCGTGCCTTTCATATGGGCGAGACCGGTGACAACATTTTGCAGGGTGAGCGTGTCGACCGAATCGACATCCCATTTCCGGAAAAGCCGCTTCATGAAATCGTGATCGGCTGGCTCGGGGCCGGCGCCCCACGGAGAAATGGTAAGGCTCCGAGATCTCATACTATTCCCGAAATATGATGCCTTTTCACCATCGACATGGGACGAGGGTGACGAAGGCGAGTCGGTGACTGCCCATTTTGCAATACCTGGCACCAAATTAGCAGCTGAAGGCCGCTAGGAAGATCGCGGAGATAGACTCACCAGCAAGGAACTCTCTGAAAGCAGCGTAGTCCATTTGTGTCGGACTTGGACCAAGAGCAACCCTACCCATCTCCGGCTCGTCGCCAGATACACCTGACACAACTTCTGTTGCTTTTATTCGGCCACTCTTCTTTTTCCTATCCATCTCTTGCTGGATCATTTGCGTTCGCTGCTGGCGTTCATAGAGGACACCATAGAAACGGTCGTAGAGGAATCCGAGATCGTTTAGACTTAGTCGCTTACTATCCGGCCCAAGGTTCCGTATTGACGTCCGCTTTGCGAAGTTCTCGATGTTTTCTAGGACCGCGTCTTTATGTTTCGCTCGCTGTTCGGATATGGTTCCCTGTGTGATGCCGGAGAATTCTTTGAACGCCACCACCATTAACTCCTGAAACCGCGTAACCGCTCGTAATTTCGGGTTCTCTGATTTCGGATGCGCCGACTCGTCAAGGCGTGAGAAGTACGTCTTGAGAACGGATATGAACGTTCCGTCGTCGGCCGCGTCGAGCAGCTCTTCGCCGTTTATGCGGAGAATGGCCAATCCAATCTGAAACAAGACTTTCGGCCCTTCCAGGAAGAATACGTCGAGGACACGGTATGCAAAAATGAGAGGCATGGAGTTGATATACAGTGACAAAAACCAGGGTAGGGAAACCACCGAAAGCTGCACGTCAGACTTCACCAAATGATCCCACAGGATGGGCATCGTCCCCTCGACCAGTGATTCGAAGACTTTCTGATCGAGAAGGGTGCCATACATGGTCATCGAATAGTATCCCGGGAGCATTCGATCGCAGAGCACGGACAAAACGAAAAATGCCTGTGCTTCGGACATGTATATCAGAAGTGCCGCCACGACGATGTTCATTGCCTGGCAATAGCCAACTTCCGGGTTCAACCAGCTGTACGCAACGAGAACACGGCGCAATCGGCCAATTCCTTCCTCGCTCTGGAATCCCGGGTACTCCGGCAAACTCCTGTTCAGGTCTTTCTCAATCTCATCGATTGCAAGGGACTGTTTCCCCTCGTGCTCCTTGAGCATCTCCGCATATAGATCCGGATTCTGGAATCGAAGAAACAGAGAGCCGGACGTGAGTTCCCAGATCTCGCCTCGAAGTCGGTTCGGCAATCCCACGCGAATCAGCTTATGAAATGTCGGTTGGCGGACTATGGTGGCATTCCGCCCATTTTCACGCATGTACTCCTTCCAAAGACGCATCTTCGCTTTGTCCCTCAGCTTCCGTGCATCGCCAGGATAGCGATATATCGCACCGAGGCCGGTGTCCGGGGGATCCCGCTGTGTTGTGGTAGACCCCTCCTTGTCAGACGTGGCTGTATCCGCTAAATGATACTCCGAGTACAATTCTCCCACCACCTTATTCAGGTTCTGAGTATCCTTGTATGCTGCCCGGAGCCCTTTCTTCAACCCATCGCAGAATCGTTCGCATTGCTGTCGGCTGCCGGCAAGCTGCACGATCAATCTCTGTGGGTTCGGATTCGTCGATTGCTTTTTATCCACGTCCCGGTAGCCGTTTGATGTGGTGATGGCGAGGGAGAACTGGAAGCTCTGGCTATTCAATCGCTCGACCCTTCGAACGGCACACAGGGGCAACGTGAATCCATTCCCAGAAGGTCCCGTGCCGTGCGTCTGACCTGTAAAACTACTCGAAGAACTGGTGGTTGCCGTGCTCAGGAAGCTGGACCCTTGCGTCGAAAAACAGATATAGTGTTCGCTGAGGTGCAACCGTCCGACATAATGGTTCCCTCTCAGCTGACTGCTAACGTCGTTGGCGTCTTGTGGTTGTCGGCCGCTTCGGGGTAACGGCAGCGTGAGCTCCGATGTGATCTCATACAAAGGGGATTCGCTGTCCGGCAGGCGGAATTGATGCTGGAACAAGGTGGATTTCGAGGGTGACTTGGACGGGGAGGCAGTAAGACCGGCGGTATCGATCAAGGTCTGGGCCTTCTGGACGAGGGAGGTGAAGTTGTTGAACATGGTGGAAGGTCGAGTCCAAGACGCGAGGTCCGGAACATGTTATATGCTGTACTTAACGACTAGCTGGCGGGCTCTTCAAAAGGTGGTTGATACATGGAAAAAGGGTAATTGTGAGTGCGGCTATGTGACGTTGGACATCGGAAACAATGGAGAAGAGGTGGGAAACGTTTTAACGGTACGTGACGCTCAGCAAGCTCCAAGCTGCTAGAAGCTTAAACGGTTAAATCTCCCGCCTCCCCGCGCTTTAAGGCTTTCTGCAGCCACACATGGTACGGAGTAATAATGTACCATCTTACGGCGCTTCATCCTCCCTGGCGTTAACACTTCCAACCTCCAGTTATGAGAACACCCAAGTTATGTCCACGGGTATTGTAGCCCATGGTGTTCAAGCGGATCTCATCATTCAATGTATGCATTGCAGGTAGGTCTCCTTCCTGAAGCTGTGCAGTGCATGCTCTATCCACGACCATACCAAACCTCACAGTCCTCCATCCGATTGGGGGCCATCCCTGGCTGCATGATCACCTTCACAGCCGCCGGAGGAGGCTCAGCGGTTGCTGCGTTGCTGGACTAGTCTTTTAGCGATGGTGCAACAGACGAGGTATGAACCTCCGACGTCTTCGACGGGGCTGTCCTTCGTAGTAGATTTTGAAGTCTCCCTTCTCTGTTTTCCACGGTATGTTTCCATGGATGATTGAGAGCACGTTACTGGTATGGATCCATTATCAATAGCCGCGGGCGCAACCGGGCTCGTCACTGCCTGTGTAAAGGTAGGCGACCGCATTGGCATTTCCCGTTGTATGTATATCGTTTGAATTGACCGGATGTGCAGATCTCTGCCGCCCTTTATACATTCATCGACGACACTCGACATGTAGATGACAACCTAGTTGCGCTAAACGACGAAGTCCTCGGACTGTCGCGAGTACTGGGCGCAATATGCAAGAGTTGGAAACAAAGTCCGCTAACAGCGATAGCCCAAGCTGATCCAGATGGGTCGCTCTGGTCTAGTGTCAAGGCCTCACTTGATGACTGTGGGAGGACTTTGGGGAGACTCGAGAAGAACGTGAATGATATCCAACAAAAGGATAGCTTTTTCGGGCGCCTGAAGGTCACAAGGTCTATCCGATTCAATCTGAAGGCAAAGGATGTTATGGTCTTTCGTCAGCAGATCCAAACCTACAACGGCGCCATGCAAAGCTCCCTACAAATGATAAATGTGTTCGTAATGTCTCCGATCATCTGCATTCATGTACTAACTTGGACTCCCAAGGTGCCTACTCATATATGGACAATCTTCCCAAGACATGGTTATTCGTGGCCTTGACGGTCTCAAGGACCAACTTGGACGGCTCGAGTCCGAAATCGGGACCATGAATGCTCTGCAGGTTCCTGATGCATCCGGCCAAGAGATCCAATTCAACAGAAAAGTTACAGATACTTTACGACGCCTCGCAAGGGCAGCAGAAACCTTTCACTCAAGTGCTAGCACAGTAGCAGGTGGATCAACTGTTTGGGGAGGAAGCGTTTCCGGAGAACCTCTCCATCCTGACCAATACCGCAGTATCGAAGAATGGATCCCTCCTCCTATTGAAGAAGAGTCTCCCGTGGAAACAGTATCGGAGACATCGAGGGTGACGTCGCCGTCTGCCAACTCGTCGATAAACTATACCCTGTCGAAAACCATGAGGGCGACGACGCCATCTACAAATGTGTCGACCAATGTCCCAACAGCCCCTTCTACTATCCTGCCGGATGAGCATCCCGCAAATGAATCCGAGGACTCAGAATTAGATGTGGAAGCGGAACTGGCCAAGAAATTCGAAGAACTCGCATTGAGCAATTTTCGTCGGGAAGATTACTCGAAAGCAGAGCTGTTCCTAAGAAAGCTCGCTGCTCGATATAAAAACGACCAAGAATCGCCGGCAGCCATCGCCTCGATCGATTTGAAGATTGCGTTCGCATGCTGTATGCAGTGGCGATGGGATGAGGCGGAGGCCATCGCATTCCCGTTGACGACGGGGAAAAGTCGCATTGATATCGCGCCTTTCCACCTCCTTCATGCCATCGCATTGCAACGAATGAACGATGGAGGTGATGAGGGGCTCGGAAAAGCAATGAAGCTCTGCAAGAGAGCGCTGGGGGGTAAAAAGAAGCTTCTTGGGAAAAACAGCGAGTCGTTTCGCCAGACTACCGAACTGCTGGGCCGTATTTATGAAGCACAAGGAAACCACATCGAAGCGGAAGCCTGTCGTGAGCTCTACCCGGCCCCGGCTTATGCGGATGACAGCCCGGCTCGACTCGACGCTCGCAATTACTTGACGGAAAACGTAGACTTGCAGGTTAAGTCTCTCCCTCCGCCCGAGAACCCGAAAGGACCGTTATTAGGAGATATTCAAAGTTCCGGAGGATTATCCCCTCAGCGCGTCCCCCTTGAAGGAGAAACGTCGAGTCCATCAGCCCTGTTGCCCTCGAGAGACGAACCTCGTGACACCAATGAGGGCGCTACTACTTTGTTCGATCGGGAACGACTAGCTAGCTCAACCCAGAGTAGAAGCCCCTTCGGCCGCCATCCCCCCGCGCCCCGCGCCCTCTCGCCCCCTGGCCCCCCTTCCGCCCAGCTGTCTCGGACTAGGTGAGATCATATCGAACACATTAGAGCTACCCGAGACCCCAAGGCGAGCATTGATCCAAGCGCAGTGGCGACCAGCGCGGATTGGGTCCAGAGAGCCAATACACCATAACGAATAACGGAGGCTTGTCCTACTCTAGGGTGGCCAGCTCGCTTTTCCTTACAACCAGACTACGGATGATAGGAAGTTAGGAATTCGGCAGCCGCCAACCAGGAATACCCATCCAAAAAGGGCTACGCTTGAGGACTTCATCGTTGTGCAGGGCCTGTCGGTGGTTAAGGCGCCGCCATCGTCAACAAGCCCAGCAGCGACAATATCAAGACGACCTCCGGTTTTAGCGCTTTTTGCTTGCCTACGATGTCTCGGTTTCCTTCTACATCGGGCATTGGAAAGCTCTAAATAAAGGACGAAGCTAGGACGCTGCCATCGTTCCTACTGGATACCCCCATCGCCCGATTCAAGTGAAGCAATAAATTAACATTCATAAGCATCAGTGCATGACAGTCTATTGGCATTTGACAGGCCCGTCATCCGACGTACCTGCGTATCCACGTGTTTCATAGCCTCCCAACTCCCTAATCCCAACGGCCCAGGCCCCAACCCCATGAATTGCAACCTTTTTTTGGCCATGGCTAGACGGAAATTGGCTTCGGCGGCAAGGGTCGATGGCTGACACATCGCGGGGAACTGGGGGTTTGACGGTCTCCCGCTGCATAAATTGCATTCCTCTAAGCGAGTGCAACGAGGTCGAGACAAGCCCCTTCGTGGAATTCGATGCGACTGGGCCACCTCGGTAGGGCTCCCATGTCGGATAATTTCCGTCCCCCGAGCCAGGAACTAGCCACCCGCTACCAATCGGCACCACTGCTCCACACCACGATCCAGGTCACGATCCAATGTCCCTCCATCTCGATATGAACTCTGGGCCTCTCGTCTCTCTTCACCTTGTCGTCGACCAGCCTCACCAATCTTTGTCTGCATCCCCCGCCCTGCGGTTTGTCGGTCATTACCAACACAATCACTTAGAATCGTCGAACTCGTTCGACTTGTCACTCGTTTTCTTCAATTTTTTGAAGTTCCACCGGCTTCGAGCCTTGCACGATCTTTAGTTATATCCGAGGAACCACGCTACAGGCAACCCGCTCTGCTGGAAAACCGCGTATCGCGACGTCCATTATTATTTTTATATCAATTCATATTTACTTGTGAATATCTATACCCAAGATGCGATTCTCCACCGTTTTCGCCCCGTTCATAGCGTTGACTGTCACGGTCTTGGGACCCTTCGCTTTTGCGACCATGCAACCCCTCGACATGCAGAACTCCGGAAACTCCCTCGCGCGCATGGCGTTCGACTTAAAGGACCTTATCGCTACAATCAACGAGTCGCAGAATGGAGGTGCCATGAGTGTACGGACATCCGGACGTCTTGAGTGTATGGATTGGTCCCGCTAACTCGAATTGTCTCGAACTAGGACGTCTTCGACGAATTCGACGACATCTTCGACAGCGTCCTGTCGAACATCTCCCTGCTGACCGGCACCGCTGTCGTCACCGATCCCCTCGACGTACAACTCGTTTACGAGGCATACTCCAACGTGAGTCGTAGTGCTTGAGAAACCATCGGATCCATTCGTTCTGACCCTATTCAGTTCGTCCAAGGCGTCTTCGAGCTCATGGACGGCGTCGCCGACAGCGCCCCCACATTCATCCAACTCGACAAGCAGAACGAGTTCCGTATCCCCGCCGCCGTGCGTGAACTCAGCGGCGTCGTCGATGTAAGTATCCTGATTGGAAACCTAAGTCGCTGCCATCCCTCAAAGCTGACAATTTCCCAGGCATACTTGTTCAACATGATCGGCATCTTCCCGTCGAACAGCAGCTACGCCTACCAGAGCGCCAACCAGAAGTCCCAGGTCGACACGCACCTTCGCCGCGCCGTCCATTCGTACCATCTTGCGACCGCGAGGACACCCACCCCATACTCGAATACCTCAGCGCTTCCGGAGCGCCGACGACATAGGCTGGGGGCGTAATGTCCGACGCTGTAATCCCAAACAGGATCGGTCCCTGTAATTTCTTGGCCATATATTCGGAGGAATCGGCGTTGATCTATACGGTTCGAGAATATAGACACGCCCATTTCGTTGTGCTTTGCTTCTATGTAATTATTAGTTGGGTCACCATTTCGGAGGAGGATATAATGTCCATAAAATTTGGCTCACCTCAGTTCTGCCGCGGCTTGACGATCCCGTCGTGCGTGATGTAGAACACGATAGTGCTGTCGTCGTCCACCGTCGCCAGCAGCACGCGTTTCGTCGTCCTCCATTTGTTCTTCAGGACAGGTTCGCCACTGCTCGTTTCTCGAGCCGAACCACTGCCAGCGTTCGCCGGCTGCCCCTCTTGAGGGAACAGTTCCGTCCCTGCCTGCGGATCGTCTACCTCTGGCGGCTCATGCGATACCTCATCGAACACCGCCGCCATCTGCTTCAAGCTCCACCGCTCCCTCAAATGTGTCGGCAAGATCCACTCGCGCTCCGGCTCCGGCTCCTCATCATCCTCATCCTCATCCGCAGCATCTCCACCGCCGTTTTTCCTCGCCTCCCGCCGCTGATCCCCCAGCTTCACCTGTTCGATCTGCTCGTCGGGATGCACATAGATCCGCCGCGGCGGCAGCCCTGAGATCAGCGGACGCGGGAGCGGCGCAAAGGGAGTGGTCGGGGAGGTGTGGTGGATGGTGATCTGCTCCCATTGGTGCTGGTAGCGGAGGTTATGGGCCACTTGGAGCGCGAGGTGGAGGTATGGATCGGGGGCAGGAGATCGGTCGGCGAGGCGGTAGGATGAGATGAAGGTTTGCAGAGGGCTCGCGGCGGGCGGGGAGGTGGGTTTTGACATGTTGGAATCTAGGTCTTTAGGCGTCCACGGAGGTTCATTGCGGAACAGATCGAGAGGTTGATCGTGCAGTCATAAGCACAAAATTCACGGGCTTCCGCTGGGAAATTTCCAGATGGGATTCAACGCGGGCGATGATTGGCTGAAATTGGAAGTCTGGAGTAGTGAGCCGGCGAATCTGCAGCTAGCTCTTTATGGAATAGTGTAATATTAGCGCACTAATGGTTGCAAGGCTAACCAAATAGGGAAGAATTTTATTCGATAATTACCAGTAACGGCCGTAATATTTGACCATGGTCGCGATTTGGGGGAATGTTGAGCAGTTCGTCATCTTTCCGCCCCCAACTGAACTTCCTAGAGACAGGCCCAGATAGGATCGGCAGGATTCGTGTTCAACGAAATGTATTAATATTGCTTGATTTATATGTAGTGCAGTCGGCAGTGCCATCTTCCACTCCTCATCTCTGCTTCTTCTCCTTACAATCGGGTTTTGGATATCTCATAGGGCCTAGCATCCAAAACCGGTTTATACAGTCGTCAACAAGGGTCTCAAGACCATTGCTGGGGTGATCGCATTCGCGTTCAACTGAACAATCATTGTGCTACTACCTACGTCAATTGCCACTGCCGCAAACTTGGAATCGCTTTCTAGCCGATTGGAGAATTAAGGGCACGTTGAGGACCTCGTCTACGATCAAAATTAAGCCGTCTCGCCAGACCGCCTGGGAAGCATGCCCTTCCATCTCAAAGACAACCACAGTGTTCACTGAACATTCATACGGAGGCTAGGAGCATCGACAAGTCCGTTATAGCGGAGATGACGTCCAACGACGCTTCGCAATCCTCTTCCTCCCGTTCTCCGCCGCAAGATGCTCTTCCCCAGACATCGCACCCCCTACCGCCGACCATGCCTTCCGCTCCCTCGCCCTCGCGGCCTCATTTCCCAGCCCCTGGACGCACCACCACCGCATCATCATCCACATCCAGGACATCTATTGCTACAGCGGGCACCCGATTACGATCCGCATCGCAGAAACTGCTGGACGCCGACGTGCCGCTCGGATTCATGTCGGCGAGCGGCGCCGTCGTATCGAAGGCCCCGACGTTGGCGGATATCCGCACGGGAGGTTTTGGGTTGAATGGATGGACCGGGGAGGGACAGGATCGCTCACCGAGGAGGAGAGGTAGTGGAAGCGGTGGAGTACTGGGGCCGCCGTCAAGAAAGGCGACGGGAGGACTTGAGTCGGAGCCGTTCCCCGTTGTGAAGGAGGAGTCGCATGTGGCCAACCCAGAGAAACCCGCACACAATCATCCCGAGCACGCACAATTCGAGCCACAAGAGGGGAAGAACAAAGACTTTGGCGTTCAGTCCATTACCAAATCCACCACCACCTCCACCGAACCCCCTCCCGGCCTCCCTCGACGAGTCACATACGGCTACGTCCCCCCTCCCCACGTCCCCTGGACGACCAGCACCGCCATCGCCCTAAAAGCCTTCCTCCACTGGTTCATCACCCCCTTCGGCTTCCTCATCACCCTCTACGGCCTCAACATCGTCGCCTGGGGCGGCATGCTCTTCCTCCTCCTCTGCAACGCCGCCCCCGCCATGTGCCACCCCTCCTGCAACGACATCAACTCCCCCCGCCGCATCTGGATCGAAATCGACTCGCAGATCCTGAACGGTCTATTTTGCGTCACCGGCTTCGGCCTGATCCCGTGGCGCTTCCGCGATCTCTACTGGTGGGCCGTGTGGCGGCTGGGGATCCGTGGTGGAGCGCGCGAGAAGCGCATGGGCGGCATCCGCCGGCTGGCGGGCATTCATCGCGGTTGGTATCGATTGGCCGGCAGCGAAAAGCGGCCGTTGACTGCGTCGGCTGCGCCGACCAAGTCAGAACAGGGAGTCGACACGCCGGACGATCTGAACGAGGCATTGCCGATCCCTCCGTCCAAACAGCCGGATGATCCGCTCACCGGCGTACGTGCCACGCCGACCCGTCCGTGGAAGATGGACTTCGTGGTCTTGATGAATGTCGCGAACACGTTCCTGCAAGCGTGCCTCGCAGGGTTCATGTGGGGATTGAACCGGTACGATCGGCCGTCGTGGTCGACAGGATTCTTCGTGGCGTTGGCGTGCATCGCGGCCGCTGCGGGGGGGTTGATGATATTTCATGAGGGTAAGCGAGCAATGTATCTTGATGTTCGAGACAATGGCTGATGGTGAATAGGCAAATGCGTGAAGAAAGTTGAGGGGCTGGCGCCGAAACTTGATCCGAAACCCAAAGATGTCGAGAGGGCCGAAGTCTCGAATGATGAGAAACCCGCCATCGACGACCGGAAGTCGCATGCTACAAGCAGATAGCGATCCTTTTGACTAGTCCAATCCATTTTCAATATTTCTATGAGCCGTTTTTAATGTTGCTTTTGTCTATCCCTTGAGCCTGGTCTACTTTCCGTAGTCCATTAAAGATATAGACCTTACTGCTTGAGCCGCCATTGTACCATTAAGCCTGCACTGGTTCATGACGCTCTCATTCACTCTCGATGTCTTACTAACCAGTATGTCGACCTTCTTCAGCCACTTAAGACAGGCGAACTAATTACTACATCGATGAATTTCGGGTCTAAGGAGGCATATTCACGTCTAAGGCACTATCTCACTGCAGGAAAGCGCATGCATGGCTGCGGCAAGGATGGAGGCCGCCACTGAAATCACTCCACTGCCACCGGATTTGACACCGGCAATTCCTTTCATATCCTTGGGAATATAAATGGACTATTTCATTGAGTTTCTGGACGGGGACAGACTACCACAAAGGCATTGGATCGGAATAGGCACCCTTGGATGGGATTGACGGACGTGAGGGAGCGGGTGGGAGATTTTGTATCTGGAAAAATCCCCACCTTAAGGGTGAAACTCAAGGGCGAAAAGATGGCGTTCTGCCGCTAATATGGACATTTAAATGTCTAACTGCCCGATCAAGTTACCATGGCATTAACAATTAACCATCTAAGAAATCTAGTAAGATGGCGGTCGAGGCCGGTCTACAGACTTGTACTTCGTTGGGCGTGCAGCTTGCTGGTCCTCTCCACATTTATGAATACGCACATGCGAGGCTGTTGGAGGATTGAGAGCTTGGATTGATATAAATCCCAATACATACCTCCAATATCAATTTCGTGAGAATCAAACTCAAGACTTTCCTGTCATTATTCTCAATTCCTAATCGTTGATGTGGAAGCGATCATTCAACGTTTTAAGCCCGTTGGAAATTGACACATTCGCAGTCACATCCCGTGCAATACCGCGATTAAAGTCGCTCTCTTCAGCGACCTTCACCAGGACGACTCCTAATCAGCAAACCAGTACACCCGAACTTTCCTCCTTTAATATCAAGGTCCCCCTTCTGACTCTCTCCTCCCAGCCGACCAACATGTCCGCCCCTCCCAAAGAAGACATCCAAACGATGCACCACCACATCGTGGGCCTCGAAGAGATCCATACCCCCTACCCCACCCCCTCCTTTCCCCACCCGTACACCCAAACCAACCACCACACCACCTCCCCCTCCGAACTCCGCTCCCGCATTGCCGATGCCACCATTCTTATCGCCACCACCGTCAAACTCACCGCCGACATCCTCCGCCCCTCCGTCACCCCGCGCCTCCGCCACATCGCCGTCATGGCCAGCGGCACTGACCACGTCGACCTCACGGCCGCCCAGGCGCGAGGGATCCGCGTCACCAACACGCCCGGCGTGATGATGGAGGCGGTGGCGGAGCACGCGGTGGGGCTGTACTTCGCGGCGCGGCGGCGGATCGTGCGGACGATGGACCTGAGCGTGGGGCGGGCGACTGAGTGGAAGACGCGGGAGAGCGTGGCGGGGCGGATGCACATGGCGGATGGGGGTGCGCCATTGACGTGTCGGGAGGAGGTGGTGGGGGTGGTGGGGTGGGGGAAGATTGGGCGGGAGATTGGGCGGTTGATGAGCGCGTTGGGAATGAGGGTGGTGGTGGCGGGGAGAAAGGGCGCGACCGGGGGGGAGGTGGGGGAGGGGAGGGTGGAGTTTGAGGAAGTGTTGAGGACGTGTACAGTAGTGGTGTTGGTGGTGCCGAGGAAGAAGGAGACGACGGGGTTGATTGGGGAGAGAGAATTGGGGATGATGAGGAAGGAGGCGGTGATTGTGAATGTTGCGAGAGGTGGGATCGTCGATGAGGAGGCCATGGTGAAAGCGTTAAGAGATGGGACCATTAGTGGATACGCTACGGATGTTTTTCGAGTCGAGCCGGCCGACGAAGAGGATACGCCGATCTTGAGCGAAGAGATCATTCGAAACGAGGGGTTGAATATCACGGCCACTCCACATGTTGCCTGGTATGGCGACAGTACGCAAAAGAACCTCAACAGGGTTCTAAAGGAGAACATAGAGAAATGGGTACGCGGGGAGGACCAGAACATCATTGTATAATGCATTCGTAATTAGATATTAGTCAGATAGCTAACCCCATATCAAGCGTTTATTGACATGGATCCAGAAGGTTGCTCTGCAAGAGGTGAAGTATAGGTGACGCAGAGATTAGGACGACTTCCCATGGATGAACACTCTCTCTTCCAGGGGTTTGAACGTCTTCTCCCCAGGTTCGCCCGCCCGTCCACCAAAAACGAGCTGTGCCTTCATCATCCAGTCCGTCGGAATATTCCATTCCTGCTTCGCACGCGCGTCGACGATCGGGTTATAGTGCTGGAGATTGCAACCCAATCCCTCCTGCTCCAATGCGGTCCATAACACGTATTGGTGCATGGCGTTGGTATGCTCGCTCCACTGCGTGAACTTATCCGCGTACATGGCAAACTTCGTCTCGAACTCGTGGATGACGGATGCGTCTTCGAAGAAGAGGATCTGGAAGTGCGTTAGCCCGTGCTTCATTGCTGGATATGAGGGGATGATGTACCGATCCGCATCCGCCTTGGAAGCCGTTCAATCTCGCTTCAGACCCTTTCCATGCCTCGGGAGTTGGCACATGGGGTTTCACGACCTCCTTGACAAGCTCCCAGAATTTCTCATGCTCTTTGCCGAGTAGGACGACTAATCGCGTGCTCTGGGAATTGAAGCTGCTAGGGATGTGGAGAACGGCGTGATGGACGATCTCTTCGATCCGTGAATCGGGGATGGGGGATTTCTTGTTGAGCCCATAGATGGTGCGGCGGGCCTTGACGGCCTCGAGGAACGTGTCCGAGTTACCCATCTTGGTGAAAGTGATCGAGAAAGCTCGAGGACGGGAGAAGATCTTCGGACTCGGAGTGTATGGTACTTTGGGAACTGATGATCGGATAGAGACTCAGAGAATTGAAGGAGATGCCAATGACTTTACAGACAACAGACATCCGGCTCCACTAACCGCAGTATGCCGATATGACATGACAGAAGCAATGGAAATTTAAGAAGCTGGTAGACTACCGGTTGAGAGTCCGATAGACGAGGTCATGCTAAAGTACTAACTTAACTAGTAAACTTACCTTAGCGGAGGGAACAGGGGCATAGCACCAGTGTCGATACCGTGGTAGCACCGTAGTGTCGTTTCCCTGTATAGATCATCCACACGGAGTGGTTTTAGTGTCGTTCGTCACTCGTGTTAGTAGGAGTTACGGAGATCCTGGACATTATGGAGTATATATGCCGCAGTGTCAAGTTTTGACACCATGTCCTCGAAGACCTGTATCGTGCGAAGTTCACGTGCTAGTCGTCGTACGGTGTCAAATTCCTCGTCGTGTCAAGTGGCGGTCCGTGTCAAACGGTCCGCCGTGTCAATCTCTCTTCGGTATCAGGGACGTCCCGTGTCTGCCTCATTCTCCGTATAGAGATCACATGACCTTGAAATTGCTCAATTCACCAGCTGTTACGGTTATTGTCTATATCTAGGCTCCACTATGTAGCCTCCATAGTAATCATCATCTTCTTCGTCTACTACTGTCGCCAATTGCAACACCAGCTAGCTCCTATCCACCGATCCACCTGCCCACGCCGCCAGAATATCCCGTCGTCCATCACCGAATCGATCTAATCCTGCAACCTGTGTCCACCGCCTTGGGTGCGATGTAATGTTGATACTAGAGTCGTCTGGTCGGGCTGCAAGAAGGGAGCGTTGGTTTGAGACTAAGTGATGGGGATAGAACAAGATACCTGCACAGGTATCGATCGGTTCGGGGGAGCAGCGCTGTGATATGGAGCGATCAGCTTGGGAATACTAGAAACGGGTACGGTGCTTACTTGTAGTGATTGTTTCGGTTAACTACCATAGAGCTGTGATGAGGGAGCGATCAGCTTAAGAGATATAATAGAAGATGGGGACACTAACTCGTATGGACTGATTGACAGTAGGAACTATATTCGTGGAACGATCGGTTTAGTTAGTACCGGTATGATAATATGGGGAGGGAATAATTACATGTATCGTACCTCTTGGGAGTTATTAGAGCCATAGCAGTGCCTTCTTAACCCAGATATACTCGTCCGTCTCTTTCGAATTCGATAAGGTGACGAATCTATTATCATCCTTCTTGATTAGAACAAAGTAGAGCTGATCCGTCGATGACAGGGAGGCCAAGGATAAACGGAGCCATTGCCTCGTTTTGACCATCTTCTGAAGGAACTATGCGCACCCGGCGGTAACCTATACCGAGTCGGTCGTCGACGATAGCTGTATCCGGGTTCGCACAGGGACCACCGATAACGAAGAGACGCCGGACGCGATCGAATGTATGGATAAAGATATGGTCGATGCGAATGATAGACCTGCCAGTATCGACCACTCCTCGAGTCCTAATATAGATAAAGTCTCCCAGCTTGAACGTAAAACGCTTCTCTTGCTTGGGGTCAGTGAACGAAAGCTTCTTACACCACTGGAAAGTGCTACCATAAAACTGGACAATGTTAGGCAGGCCGTAGTCTGCGTAAGCGGTGATAAGAGCACGTAGGAAAACTGTATCCATATGCGTCCATCGGGTTGGAAGCCCAAGTTGCTCACGGCAATGCTTCGCCTGGATACAACCGATAGCTGTTGGTCGCTCATGGGTATCGTCGGGGCGGACGCGGCAGTCATCATCGTCGTCGTCTATAGCTCTATCAAGGGCTATTAGCTCAGATCGAGGGAGAATTGAAGTAAATAGTGTCGGGAACTGGCGAAGGAGATCCTGAGTAGCTATAGTCAAGTTGCGGTAGGCCTCAGAATCGCTATAGGCGAAGGCGTTGAGTAGTAATAGTCGAATGGTTTACCGTAAGTCCTCCTGGATAAGGGTTCTCGCTCAACCTTTTGATGGTTCGTCTGGTAGATGACCTTCTTAAAGAAGCGATGCTTGTCCTCGCCGACGAGGACGTTACAGTTGCTCGGCATAGCATACTCTTCTGCGAGTTGAGGATAATGAAGAGCAGTATGCATGTTCGGCTTTTTGATGTCGCTTAGATATAGCACGGCCTTTGCTGCCGATTCCTTAGGGACGTCTACCGTATGCTCGACGCCGGGCCTAGGGCCTTGAGTACGCTGAGATTGGGTCGTCCCGGTTGGCTGAGATTCCCGAGAAAGCGATCGACGACGGCGGGGATTCTCTGTCAACGAATCAGCTGCTTGTTGGAGGAGAGATTGGAGCTGATTGCGGTGTCTTGAAACAATCTCGGTCATTCGTTGACGGTCAGCTGCATCGATGTGATCTCCCATCAGAACACAATTACTCTGCGCGGCGGCTGCGTAGCAGTTGATAATCACCTTAACCGGACTCTCTCCGGTTCTCCTCAACGACGCCAAGAAATATGGCTAGATATGAGTCTCCCGTAACCAACAGCGTAATAGGACTGGGATTACTAGCGACCACCGGGCATGCTCAGACAAGGAGTAGCTCTTCAAGTGGCGAAGTGGGCCTTGGACATGCGGCCAATTCGGGGGGAAGGGGAACGATCGGAGCGTTTCGGCGTAGCTCTGGCAGCCCTTCGTCGTAAGGATCGCATCGAGGAGGAGGCTATGCATCATCCGACTAAGTCCCAGATACTCTGAGTGAGCAGGATCTCCCGGTCTTGACATGATAAGATCGAGGGCAGGGGATATCTTTATAAGGGAAGGGGCAGCCAGGTTGAGACCCCATCTTGTAGCATACCTCTCCCGTGCGGCCTGCGTAATACAGGCGTTCATAACCTCGCGCATCGCGAGGGTTTGATGATGATATCGCCCGTTTCGGAACGTATCGTAGAAGAGGTCTCCGCGGGATTCGTTGTCTATGAAGCAATTGCGACAGCCAAGCTTTGCACGCTGAGACTTCATACCTGCATTTTCCTGCTGCTGTGGCATATCACCAAGGTATGCCATAGTAAACGCACAGAGGAGGACCTTCTCCCCTCCTTGAAGGGTGACTTCTTGCCCTCGGTCAAGCCGTTTCATAAACGGCTCGAGGGCAGAGATAACGTCGTCGAAGTTGCTGCCATGGGGACCAAGCGTAATTGGGAAGACGTTCGCTCGACGAGCTCTCTCCTTAAAGGATAGTCCCGCAGGGATGATATACATCCCCATTAACGTTCGGTACGTTGTCCGGTATAGACCAAAGCCGTCAATGAATATATTTAGGGCGATTGAGACGGTACGCCCGACAGATGATACTCTGTATCAAATCCAGTAAGGTGGTCGCCTCCAAATTCGGCCAACTCTAGCTTGCCACGGAGGGGATTGCTAAGGCAGAGCGGAGTAACAGTCGGTTGATAGATCTCGGAACCCTGATCGTCGTAGATACGCCGGATGAGGAGGCTCGGTCGAATTGTTAAAAGGCGAATACTTTCCCCTTCCCAGATCGATCATCTCCAAAGTTGTAGTCTAGCTGGACGTCTGGGATATAGGAAATGATCTGACACTCGGAGACAAAGTAGTAGAAGTTCCATGAGAGGAGCCCCTCATAATCAAGGACCGGAGGATCTAGCTGTACCGTAATATCGGATTTCAAGAGCACTAGCTCGATCTCAATCACGATATGGCCTGTCTGACCGGATCTGAAATCCCGTCCAACGCCGTAGACCCGGCCAGTATGTAGCTTCTGGTTCTCGGCGCCCTGGGAGCAGTGGCAGGGCGCTTCACCACAAATGAAAGTGACAAAGTCGGATGGAAAAATCGGCATCCCCGACTGGTAATGCGCGAATGCCCCAGACGTCGCGCGAATCGATGATGCCCAGGCGTGAGAATGCCATAGCTCAGAGGGCTCGTCGTGATACTCCGCCATTCCAGTATGGATCTTATCCATCAAATCAGAGCTAGCAATGTTGCAGAAGAGGGAGAAAGGATTGATAAAATAGAGGTCATCCGTAAGCTTATCCAATGCCGCGTGATGCTGCTGCTCCCGGGCAACCTTCTCGGGAACCAGTGGAACTGGCTTCCTTCGGAGGTCCATTAGCGGAAGCTGGCCACGAACCTGACGTTTCAACGTTGAGAGGCCCGTAGGTAGGCTGCGAATTGCCCGAGGTAGATCGTTGCCGGCCATAGTCAGTGCTTCGAGTAAGGCGGTATATTGTGGGCGAGAAATCCCGGCATCGATACACCAGAGTCCGATAGCAAGATGGAAACCAGACTGGAACTCCGTACGGGGGTAGTCAAAGGGAATAGACTTATCCTCGGGGATATCGGTAGCTTTGGGATTTCCCCCTGATGTCGTAACGGGTGAGGGTGCTTCCTCGGTCTCGTTGAAGGATTGAGTCGGGATGCTTTCGTACCTAACAGACTCGACCACGTCATCGTATTGATCGGCTTGTTGGAGCTCCTGGAGGTCAAGATCGATTGGTAGAGTTGCGGTCGTGGTAGGAGTATCGTCCTCCTCGGTATCGAGACGGGATACGATATCGCGTAGGTCAACAACACTCCCGCGTTCATCCGGCTAGTTGATGTCATGAAGCTGGAGGCCACCGATATCGTTGTCGTCACTCCCACTGTCGATATTAGCCCGCTTGCTGCTGCTTTCGACTGGGTTTGGATCCTGGTTGACGGCTGCCATACGGCGGATCCTAGAACGGCGGAATTGTTGGCGGTTCTGCCCCGATATCACGACTCGTGGAGCCATGAAACCGGTATCTGAAGCACCCTGAGCGTAGCAAATCGAGTCAGGGGGGATTAGGGGTTTGAACATAAACGGAGTACTAATCCGAGAGAGAGTCCGGGAGACGATAAGACTTGAGGATAGTGGGTAGAAGGAAAATAGACTGAGTGAGTGCGCTTGAAAACGAGTAGGCGCCTACCCATGTGACTTCGATGGAGGAGTAAGACAGACTCGTATCAACCGTACGGTACGCTTCTATCACCTTGCCTCGATTTCTCGCTCTTCCTCCCTCCCTCTCTCTTCTCCTCCTTCTTTACGCGATAACATCATCACCGTTTGTCCGTTTGTTCCTCTCTGGATCTAGGACATCAAGATCGGTCTCATCGGTTCAAAACCAGCACGGCAGTGCTCAGCTTCAACGCGAATTTCCCCGCAGAAAATGGCCACCCCGAGAGGGGGTCGTGGAAGGCGGCGTAGTACGAGGGGTAGGGATGAAGTCTCTATAGAGGTAGTTAAGGGCAAGAAATTAACTGCTTGGTTCCCTCCCAGTTTTATACTAACCTAGTGGTTATACCTAGGGTCCCCGAGGACGCGGTATTGGACCAAGTGGCCTTAGCGCTTCTACTGGTTCCGGAACTTACACTCCAACTCTCAGCGGTTCTAGGAGAGGTCAGCAGGCTCGAACCGACCCGATGCCGATAGAACCTCTCCTCCGGTTTTTCGGGACTACCGATAGCGGCGATACCGCTGTCGGTAGTCCCCTTCCCGGAAGTGTGGTTCATTCGGTCAGCCTCGACGATGATACCGAGCTTCCTGCGACCCCTGAGTCTCAGGGGTCGGCCGGTACGCCTCCTGTGAAGAGCTTCCTTATCCTGATCTCGAAGGAAACTCGGATGAAGATGCGTTCCCGCCTCATCGATGGTGAGCGACTCGACCACGTCACCCGGGCTTCAGAGGCCGTAAGTGGATTCGTTCCGAAGGAGGAACTCAGCGAGTATATCCGTCGCCTCGACCGCGTCATCCGCTGGAATACCTTCTTGACGCACAGTAACATCAATGCCTATAACATGATCGACTTCGTTACCGACGGAAAGGTTGCTGTAGATGCCTCCGAGTTTTGGATCCTTCGTACAAAGATCCTCGACAATGTCCGCACCTATAAGAACAAGATGCTGGCACGCTTCGAGGTAGGCTTACTCTATTCTACTAGTCTAGATACTAACATTACCGTGAGATCCATATCAAGAGCCTTATCGAGATCGAACCCTGGATCAAGAACATGAACGAGGATGGTCTCCGCAAGCGTCTAGAATCGAAGTTCAACGCCCAGAACTTCCTGTTCGTCTGGTACTACATGAAGGACTACATAGACGTCGACAACTCTGCCCCTCTTGGGAAATGGTTTATGAAGAGTATATTACTTCCTAAAACCTCGCTTTCCCGCGACTTAGACTCACCAGTGTTGCTTCTAGATATGTACGTCAATATGGGCGTGTACGTCAAGTCCTGGATGGACGAGAACGAGAGTAAGGATATCCGGGAGCGGCTTCTTCAAGCCTATGACCTATGGGCCCTCAACGAAGCGTTCGATGACGTCGATAAGGGCGACTTTATGGAGTTGTCTCAGAAGTTCCGCAATGAGCGTAAGAAGAAGAAACGCGACTTTGCCACTATCAACAAAAATGTTCATCGTTATAGGCGATCGTCCTGCGAAACAGTCTCCGCTTCGTTCTCGCCATGATGGAGATTCTGAGCCGGAGCAGGCCGCGAGCCTGACGTCGCGTAGTGGTGAGGACCCATTCGGTGACGACGGCATCAACCGGGCTAGCGGTACGGGAGATGGCGATACCGAGTCCCAGTTTGGTGGGGATGCCACTCAGGACGATGAATACGAGTTCGCTTATCGAACCATTTGACCGCCGACTCATCGCCCCTAAGGTGGGATAGTGCCGCCGAAGGTGAGGTCGTGTGTAAGGTCGGTCGTGGGTGAGGTCGTGGGTTAGGAACCGCCTGTTAACTAAGAAACGTCAGTCAGGTAGTCGAAAGCAGTATACCAAGCAACGCATGTGGATTCCGTGACCGGTTTGATGCTATGGCCTATGGGAGATGCAGATGCAGGGAAATGTGGGGTGGGAAACGGGGGGGGAAATCCCCTGTGGGGGGCCCTGTGGGAGCCCCTCCCCTCCAGATACCGTGTCGACACAGTGTCAGAAACCTTCCCGTGTCAACAGTATTCCCGTGTCGATAATGCACCGTGTCGTAGAACATGAACAGTGTATCTCCTGCGGCATTAGGAGTATCCGTGACGATAGAGTATTAAGATGGGTACGCTTCGCGGACCAATTACGAGAAGATATAGCTACTAAGAAATATATTGGCACTGTATCACCACAGCGGAACCCCCCACATGGAGTCGACACAGTTGCATTCCCCCTGTTCCCTCCGCTAAGGTAGTTACTACTAACTGCTAAGTAACCAAGTTACCAATAACCAAGCCAAAAGTCTGCGCACAGACCCCTTACTTTGACAATCAATAACTTTACCAAAATGAGGTCTTTTGGCACAAAAATAAGTGATAATCGAGGGCCTAATAAGGAGCTATCAGTTGCTCAAAGAGCTGGGGTTGTTCAGGCTGCTGAAGATGGGAAACCAAAGACTGAAATCGCGCGCAACTTTCGCGTCTCTCGAAGCGCGGTGTATGGGACCCTAGAGAGGTGGGAAGAACACCAAACCACCGTATCTTTACCCCGTAAAGGGAGTCCCCATAAGCTATCACGCTCTGGCGAACGGCATATCGTTCAAATCGCGCGTCGATTTCCTGAAATGGAATATGGAGAGCTCCTCGCAGGTATTTCGTACCTCCGCGTTTCTAGGAAGACTATCTACCGAATCCTTAAGAAATATCACCTTACGAAATGGCGAGCGAAGAAGGGACCTTACCTAAAACCCTACCACGTAAAAGGCCGCCTCCGATTTGCCCACGAATTCCTTGAATTCGACTTCTTCAGGACCCACTCTACAGACGAGTGCTCGTATGAGAAGGGGACAGGCGGTAAGCAGGTATGGGTATGGCGCCTGTACCACGAAGCGTATGAGTCGCGAATGGTAGAGCCAAAGACGTCAGGGAAGGTGATTTCGTAGATGATTTGAGGCTTAATTTCGCGTGATGGGCGATCAGATCTGGTGATTATGGACCGCGACGAAACCTCCGCAAGACAGGGCTATTCCGCAAAATCCTACATCGCTGCATTAGAGGAGAGACTCCTCTCTACGTACGAACCCGGAAATGTTGTTATCCAGGATAATGTAAAGATCTATACGGCTAAAATTACCTAAGAATGGCTGGAGACGCACGGTATCTGGGTCACCGATTGGCCGGCCAATTCCCCAGATATTAACCCTATCGAGCATATATGGCATCTATTGAAAACCAAGGTCCTAGAGCTCCACCCTGAATTAAAGCCGATAGGCACCTCAGAGGAGGCACGGGAGGCTATGAATGCGGCGTTAGAGGAGGTATAGTGGGCGATCCCTTAGGAGACGATCCGAGAGCTGATCGACTCAATTCCGCGACGTCTACAGGCGGTAATCAAGGCAAAAGGGTGGCATACGAAATATTAGATATTTCCCAATTAAGAAATCAAAAAAGTAGACTGAATTTGCATTTGTATGTGTTTTGCAGCGTATCTAAAGATACGGTGTATAGCGATTAGATTTGGTGATTTTCGGGGGTGTGTGCAGACATTTGTCTACTTAGTGTACTCTATGATGTTGGTCACTAGAGTAACTATACGGGATAATTAACTTACCCTAGGAGTTCCGCGACGATCAACACAAATATCAAGGCTTGTAAACATTCCTAAGTAAGAGGCGACTAACCTTCACTTACAAGCCGTGATAGTAACTATTGCTTGAAAAAATCATTCATGTCAACGTCTTTATCGAACACTCCCACAGCTGCAGAAGAGTTTCTTTGTGTTGTTACATCCCTGATCCGCAGGTTGACCTTTCCGACAACACTCTCAGGTAATCCTACCAAAGCTCTCGAATCGTCGGACGTTATGATGTTGGAAATATCATGGCCTGTCCGTTTGGAGCGCACTTGTGAGAAAAGAGCAGCAGAAGCCACCTGATCAGCCTCGAAGAGGCGTGACTGTTCTTCAACTTCCTGAATGGCTAGGGTTCGCTGTGCACCACCATCTTCTTCGTCGTCTAGCCCTTCCTGTAGCCCTTGCACACGCTTTTGTGCGTCACCTTGCTGCTTCTTGGTAAGATCTATATGCTCTTGGATCTTGGCCTCGAGAGCCTGCAACTGTGCCTTCAGTTTCTTGCGATCAGTCTCCGACGTTTGTTCGGAGCGGAGTTGAACGATTCTTTCTAGAGAGTCAGCATACATCCGCGGAAGTGATATAAGATAGCTGACCTACAATTGGGTACTTGTGACGGCAAAATGGACCGTAGTCTGGCAAGACTGGACCTGCATTCTGAACGTCCGGAATTTTTCTCTATTCCACACGCCGACTGAAAGGCGATCTCTAAGGGAGAGTTGTGTGCCGCCGGAATGTTTCGTCCATCGCTTTAAATTGTCCGTAAATTTGGCGCATGCCTGGCCGCAGTTGTTCACGGCTTCGACGACACCGGTCTTCTCCAGATCCACTTTGGCTGCGGTATACATTGCTGCGTCTGAAATGATGAGATCCTCCAGGGCGGCCAACGGGCGCTGCACACCCTCTAAGTTTGAAGCAATATCTTGTACTACATCTTTAGCCTCAGCAAGATTGTCAATGAAGTTATGAAGTTGGACGATGCTGGAGATAGCAAACGTCGTAATGCCTAGAGTGCTTGCAGTAATACTAAGAGGATCCATGGGTTCTGGTTCGAGGACGTGAGAATTAATGAATGGAACCCGTATGAAATCAGAAGAATCGTAATAGAAGAACGGAGATGTTTCTCTGATAGATACCTACGGATGGATGGATTTTCGTAAGCATAAAATGGACGAGGCTGTTGAGAAAGGCGAACGGGCTGTATTTCTGTTGGGACTGAAGGCTGCTGTTCAGATGAGGTGATGCTGCACGGCTCCAACAAATCATTGTGCATGGCTGAACGCTGCCGTTAAGCGAGCCAGACGAAGCATTTAATTAGAACCGCTTCGAATTGGGAATAACAGTTTTGTTGCTGGACATCCCATGCTGTCTTGATGCATCACAAATGATAATAGTGCTGATCCTCAAAGCACTAGTTAGCAAAGGCTTGTGTTATTATCGCCACTGTGAAGCCGTATGGCGGGCAGCACTCAACACATCAGCAGCGTGTCCATCGACAACCACTCCCAGGCTGCAGTGGGTACCTTCCAAGCACCAGTGTATATAGGGAACAAAGAAAGCGAGTATTATAGCTGTACACTAGATGACGAGGCTAATCGGTCGTCTAGATCTGAACGATGCGCTCAATTCCCTCCCTATTGCTAAGGACGCGGCGTTCGACACCTATTACCGACATGAGCCGACCTGCCTTCCCAATACCCGCGTCGATCTCCTCAAAGATATATACAACTGGGCAGATGGAGACAATTCGCCGACCATCTTCTGGCTGAGCGGTTTGGCCGGCACCGGCAAGTCCACAATCGCGCGAACGCTGGCTGCTAAGTACTTGGACACCGGCGGTATTGCAGCTAGCTTCTTCTTCTCAAGAAATGGTGGAGAAGGTGGATATTTACGTCATGGTGAAAGATTCGTTACAAGCATTGCAGTGCAGCTGGCCAGCAATGTACCGCCTGCAAAACAGGCCATATGCGGTGCTATTTTTGCGCAGAGTAACATCGCCAGCCGGGCTCTCCGCGAACAATGGCGGCATCTCATTCATAGGCCACTATCGGAGCTACCAGACAGAAACTGCCAGTCTCGATATATCCTTGTCGTTGACGCGCTTGATGAGTGCGAGAACGAGAACGACATCCAGACCATTTTACAACTATTAGCGGAGACTCGGTCCTTAGAGACGGTCCAGCTTCGAGTGTTCCTAACCAGCCGGCGTGAGATTCCGATCCGGAACAGCTTCGTCCAGATCCCCGATGATGTGTACCAGGATGCTATCCTCCACGAAATATCGTCGTCGATTGTCGATCATGATATCCGAATTTTCTTGCGGCACGAGCTCGAACAAATTGCTCGTACGCACGGTCTCCCTGTTAGTTGGCCTGGCGACCAAGTCGTTGATCAACTAGTTGGCAGTTCATGTGGGCTATTCATCTGGGCGGCAACTACATGTCTCTTTATCAACGAAGCCAGAATGTATGCTCCAGATCGCCTATCTATAATCCTCAAGGCCGACTCTGCGGATGACTCGGCAGACGGGTTGTCTTCAGATAGCTCCACGACAGATGATAAGAATGACGATCCCGTAATGGCTCCACAACAGCACCTAGACAAACTCTACATCACAGTTCTCCGGAGTTCTGTCCAGAAATACAAGAAGCCGGAAAGAAAGAAATGTCGCAAGCTACTAGGAACAACCATGGAGACCATTGCTGTCCTATCTTCACCTCTATCTACCCACTCATTAAGCAAACTGCTTGACACTACGCAAGAAGGAATACACCAAATACTGAACGATCTTCATTCGATCGTGGACGTTCCAAAGAATTCGACTCATCCACTGCGTTTACATCATCCATCATTCCGCGACTTCATCCTTAACCCAAAGCGATGTGAGGATTTAAAGTTTAGAATTGACAATAAGCAAGTGCATCGGACCCTTGCCATGCAATGCATACAGCTTATGTCCAAAACTTTTAAACAGGACGACATATGCTGTATAGGCCATCCAGGTACGCTTATAACCCAAGTTAAACACAGCCAAATAGAACAACATCTTCCTCCTGAGATTCAATATGCTTGCCTCCACTGGATCCAACATCTCCAGAGGGGTGGGTCACAGCTTAAAGACACCGACCAAGTACATACGTTTTTGCAGAAGAATCTCCTTCGTTGGCTTGAGGCTCTCGGATGGATGAAGAATGTTTCTAAGGGGATTCATGCCATTGTTTCTTTGGAGTCTATGGCAGCGGTAAGCCAGGGTCAAATAAGATACGAATACTTGGCTAACTTACGCTTAGTCGCATAAATGTCTACGACTATTCGAGTTTGTTCATGATATAAAGCGATTCGTTTTATATAACCGGTCAGCGATCGAGCAAGCTCCTCTCCAGACATATTGTTCTGCACTTATATTTGCGCCAGAGGCGAGTATTGTACGGATACAGTTTAAGGGCAGCATGCCCCAATGGATGCGAAGATTACCAAAGGTAGATTATGATTGGAATGCGTTGCTGCAGACGCTCGAGGGCCATTCGGCGGGGGTCCACGCCGTGGCCTTCTCGCCGGACGGCAAGACGCTGGCGTCGGCATCGAACGACAAGACGGTCAAACTGTGGAACGCCGTGTCGGGCGCACTGCTGCAGACGCTCGAGGGCCATTCGACCGGGGCGATGGCCATGGCTTTCTCACCGGACGGCAAGACGCTGGCGTCGGCATCGTGGAACGGGATGGTCAAGCTGTGGGACGCCAGGTCGGGCGCTCTGCAGCAGACGCTCGAAAGCCACTCGAGCGGAGTCATGGCCATAGCCTTCTCGCAAGACGGCAAGACGCTGGCGTCGGCATACGGGGACGGGATGGCCAAGCTATGGGACGCCGAGTCGGGTGTGCTGCAGCAGACGCTCGAGCGCTATTCAATCCCAGACATAGCTCTGGTCTTCTCATGGGACAGTAAGACGCTAGCGTCAGCATCATGGGACGGGACGGTTAAGCTATGGGACGCCAGGTCAGGCGCGTTGCTGCAGACGCTCGAGGACCATTCGAGCCAGGTTAATACCGTGGCCTTCTCGCGAGACGGCAAGACGCTGGCGTCGGCATATGGGGACGGGACGATCAAGCTGTGGGACGCCGGGTTGGGTACGCTGCAGCAGACGATCGAGGGCCATTCGAGCGGAGTCCCGGCTATAGACTTCTCGCGGAACGGCAAGACGCTGGCGTCGGCATCGGCGGATATGACTATCAAGCTGTGGGACGCCAGGTCGGGGGCGCTGCAGCAGACGCTCGAGGGCCATTCAAGCCTGGTCATGGCCGTGACCTTCTCACGGGACAGTAAGACGCTGGCGTCGGCATCGGTGGATAGGACGATCAAGCTATGGGACACTGGGTCAGGCACACTGCAGCAGACGCTCAAGCGCCATTCGAGCCCGGTTAATACCGTGGCCTTCTCGCGAGACGGCAAGACGCTGGTGTCGGCATACGGGAACGGGACGATCAAGCTGTGGGACGCCGGGTCGGGCGTCGTGCAGCAGACGCTCGAGTGCTATTCGAGCCCGGTTAATACCGTGGCCTTCTCGCGGGACGGCAAGATGCTGGCGTCGGCATACGGGAACGGGACGATCAAGCTGTGGGACGCCGGGTCGGGCGCCGTGCAGCAGACGCTCGAGTGCTATTCGAGCCCGGTTAATACCGTGGCCTTCTCGCGAGACGGCAAGACGCTGGTGTCGGCATACGGGAACGGGACGATCAAGCTATGGGACGCCGGGTCAGGCGCGCTGCAGCAGACGCTCCAGGGCCATTCGAGCGTAGTTAAGGTTATAGCCTTCTCGCCGGACGGCAAGACGCTGGCATCGGCATCGAACGACAAGACGGTCAAACTGTGGAACACCGGGTCGGGCGTGCTGCTGCAGACGCTCGAGGGCCATTCGTTCGGGGTCGTGGCCGTGGCTTTCTCACCGGACGGCAAGACGCTGGCGTCGGCACCGTGGGACAAGACGATCAAGCTATGGGACGTTGGATCGGGCGTGCTACAATTGATACTCGAGGGCCATTCCCACCGGGTTAACGCCGTGGTCTTCTCGCGGGACAGCAAGACGCTGGCGTCTGCATCGGCCGACAGGACGGTTAAACTGTGGGACGTCGGATCGGGCGCAGTGCTACAGACACACGATGTTGGGAATATCTGCTACGATCTCTCTTTCTCCGATAACGGCACTTCTATCCAGACGGACCGTGGATCCTGGCCTATTTTATCGCCTTTCTCTGATGGTACAGGTGTGACCAGTCCACAATATCTATTTTCTATCTTTGTTCATGACCAATGGGTAAGTAGCCATACCGAGCGGATCCTTTGGCTTCCTTCCGAGTATCGGCCAAGCGCGATTGCTGTTTATGAGGGTATTGTTGCTTTCGGTTATATATCTGGAAGAGTTATAACCATGGAACTTGCTTTGTAGTGTTCACCCAAGTTTTCTTGACCTCCTACCTACCTACCTCCTTTGTAAATAGTGTCTGTACCGCGTGAATAGCACGAGTATCAACAGCCAGGGAGTAATATTTGATTAGGAACCCAAAGGCTTTGAATGTCAGCAATGATGATTTTGAGTTGCTTGATTTGAGGGCTGAGTCTGTGGGAGGTGCTTACGAAGAAGTACATTGGTCGATTCTGTGAGCCAACTGTCCGAAGAGCATCTTGATTCTTTACAAAACACGCGCTAGCCAGAGTATCCAAATGGCTGGTGAGATTTTACATTCCGTTTTTGAGATTTCACATACGGCTGGTGAGATGTCTCCCTCCGTATTTGAGATTTCTCCCACGCGCTAGTAATTGTAGAAATTAATCGCTCAACTGGACCTAGTGCGCAATTTCCTTTATTTTCGCCTAAGGGACAACTTCAATTAGTTATCAATGTTCAATCTATTCCTTCTCTCACAGACCTCAGCATGGAGGATATCATCATGGAGGATATCACCCCTCCTCCAGATGGTCTTCACGCGTCTTATGAAGAAGCCTACAATGCTCTCAAAATTCATGGTATGCAGCATGGTTACGGCTTCGTTCTCAAACGGAGCAAACCTTACGGTTCTGATATAAAGACGCGATATTACTATCAATGTGATCGATCCGGAAACTATCAGTCAAGAGCAAGGATTCTAAGCACAAGTACACGCACAATAGGGTGTAATTTTAGGCTTGTCATATTCAAAAACAAAAATGACGACCAGTGGAAGCTAGAGGTGCTACACGAGTATCACAACCACCCCCGATCACTTAACCCTAGTGCGCATAATGTCTATCGCAGGCGTACATCAGCACAGAAAGACATAATTGAATCAATGACACATGCCGGGGTACGGCCGATGCAGATAATGGCTGCTATTCAAAAGGAGGACTCGGAAACGCTAGTCTCTGCCACCGATATCCGCAGCGAGAGGAAGGCAATTAGAGAAAAGCACTTAGATGGGAGGAGTCCGATTGAGACATTACTAGATGACTTATCTACGCCGGAATGGGTCTTTTCTGTTAAGAAGGACGCGGATAATCACGTACAAGGTCTCTTCTTTGCCCACCAGAAGCAGATCGAGCTACTGCTTGCGAATCCCGATATCCTATTAATAGACTGTACGTACCGAACCAAGTACAAGCTCCCGCTGTTGCACATACTCGGCTGTACCAATCTATAGACCTTCTTCTCTGCCGGGTTCTGCTTCCTCCACAGCGAGAAAGAAGTAGATTACCATTGGGCAATCTCAAACTTCCTCCTCAAGACAGGGACACCGCAGCCACGCGTGTATATTAGCGATCAAGAGGATGCGGCGAAACTAGCAGCTCGCACTCTGTTTCCAAGTGTTCTATAACTCCTGTGCGTATGGCATATCAACAAGAATGTGCAGACAAAGGCTCAAAAGACCTGGCGAGACGCTGATGGCGTGACAAAAGAGGAGAAGGGGAGAATCGCTGAGAAACGGGCTCAATTCATGAAACGTTGGAGTCAAGTATGCTCCCCGCTAATGGCCTCTTATAAGTCTTTTATAGAACTAACTAGAGCAGCTTGTCTACGCAAAAGGACTACTTATATGTAAGCTGAAGTGGGACGAGTTACTCAAAGACTATGCTGACCAGCAAGAGCTTTGCCAATACTTACGCAAAATCAATGGCATACACGCACTAAGTGGGCAGCTGCTTGGACGTCTCGGCATCGACATTACAATACAATTACCACTTCTCCTGTTGAAGGAATGCACAAGGTTTTAAAAGACTACCTTATGACTTCAACAGGCGACTTCCTATGTCGGGATTGACGCGTCCGTAGTATCATCGGCAACGCGTTGTAGCCACATCTCCTATGCTGTCCGAATCGCCTCCGCTATGAAGTAGCTGTCAATCTTGGAGGCAGTCTCGTCGTATATGGCGGCGCCGGCAGAGTAGAAAAGGTCCTCTATTGAAAGTGGAACCTTGCGGTGCAGCATCGACTTCCTCAATCCACCTGGGGGAATGTCGGCGCCTCTGAAAACTTTCTCCGTTGTCATAGAGCGCATTTCTGCATGGTTTAAGACAACATAGGCATCCAGCAGCTGGCCGTATCGACGGACCGTCCCCCACATACGGTCAGTCGATGTCCATTCCGAGAGCCGGTGAGGATGTCTTTGTTTGTTCTACCACAGTTTCGAGATGCCTGTGGACCCCCCTGTAGCCTTCACAAATCCTAAACTGGTGAAGAAGATCGAGGACACGCCGTTTAACGCCATTGGAGTGTAGAAAGGCACCAAATATGCGGGGAAACTTGTTGCTTCCTTCCGAGGCTCGAGAATAACAGAAAAATAAACTACAGTACATCTATATCCGTTGACCCTCAAGTCTGGCCGAGCTTTTGCAATCGAGTGATGAATCTCTCTAACCGTTCCCAAAGTGCTTCATTCTCTCCTGAATATTTTGCCCATGTCAAATCATCATATACTTTCCAAAAAGTCTCACTTTGTGATATTTGATCGCGAATTTCGCTTCTAGTGCGTCTGATATGTTTTGCCACTTCAAACGGTAGGCGGTGGTATTGATCCTCTGGTGCCAGAGTAAATCGAGATCTGATCTGATAAATCCGATCAAGGGAAATCTGAATCCGAGAAATGTCGTCCAAAGTAAGCTTTGCTTGCTGAAATGTTTCGTATATGATAGCCTCATTCTCAACCAGTAAAGCGGAGACACATGTAGGTAAAATATGCGGTTCAATCTCGGGAAGGATGCGCTTGTACATTGGCAAGTGGTGTAGCTCTTGAAGTAACATGCACTCAACCTGTAGACCATGGGGTTAGAGCTTACATATCGTTAGGTATATGATCCGCACCTTTTGGCAATACTCAACTGGCCCACAGCTTCCAAGCAGCTGTTTAGATTCCGTCAAATAAAGGTCCCTTTTATTATCTAGTAGCTTCCTCTGCAAATTCGCTCGATATGGTAAAATCCAAACCAAATCATTTGTCGCGTCCTGAAAAGGTTTGAGTGATTCCGCAAATCGCTCCAGCCAAGACCCAGAGGAAGTAAGAGGTAGACCATCTGCCGTCTCGTCGCCCTTGTGAGTGAGACCCTCTCTCGAGGCCGTCAGAGGCATTCCTGCGGCCAATGTTGGGTCATCGACCTGAGACTTACAGGCAGCTTGCACGACTTGGAAGAAAAGGTCGGCTATGCCTCGTTTTTCATCGAGGAAAGTCGATGTCCAGACAAAAAGCAGGAGCTTTTCATAACCTAACGGATATTCGACAGGATGTTTATATTCCTCTTCATATTGAAAGAAGCTTCTCTGTTCCCTTTTGACCCAGTGCCTATCCACGTATCGGAAGCTCTAAGATATACGTTTGGCGACAAGTTGGTATCGGTACCACTCACGGGTGTAAAATTCCAGGTTTTCTGGCCAGTTCAAATGTTTCACAGCGGCACACACTTCAGCTAGCTGTTGCTTGAAATGATCCTCAAGACAGTAGTACAGCAGTTCTGTGGTCCAATTCACGATGTCCCCACGGAAGGTATGAAGGTATCGCGCTGGTGATAATTTGATGTAATCAGTTTCCGTGATTTCTATATGGCTTATTTGTGCAATTGAGGGTCGAACACCTACGTCTCAGACGGGTGCAATAGGAATACACCGCACAGCTAGAGCATTAGAATTAGCATCTGCATAGAATCCACAGTGTGAAAATGGGTTCCCACATACTACGCTTCCATGTAATTATGAATATCCTCTGGCTCCCTGTCCCTGCTCCACATGGCCTTGATGAGCACAGAAAACACAGTCCTCGACTCAACCGCGAGATTTTCTCTATCTAAGCTTAGAAATCAATTTAGAGTGTAATACAGAATAACTTACGCTGGTTCGAGAGCGGATGAGGTATTCTCACAACCTAAATTGTATCAATGTCCAACCTTCAACCACCCCTCTTCACTTCTCCGTCCTCCCCTCCTCACTGTGACTGATCGTCAAACGTTTCCTCCTCCGTATGAATAATCGTCGATTCTGGTTCCTTTGCGAGAGTATTTGTTGGCCCTGCAGCGTATGATCTCACACACTTTGCACCATTTGGGGTTATAAATCGTCGATCAATACGGAGTAAGACATAAAGCCAAACCACCATAATCTCTACGCCGAAATTGACGATGTAAAATGCTGCTTTGTGGTAGTAAGCGGGCAATGGCTGGGTCCGCGGTACTGGGTTTATGTACGACGTTCCTGCATGGTACCACGCACCAAAAGCGAGCAGCGTGGTCGTCGAAAGCAGCACGAAAATCTTCGTCCGAAACCTGCCCGAGCCGAATTTCTCAACTCTGGTCTTCTTCTGCAATACCACCCCGATCAACACTATCGGCAGCGGGAGCGTTGCCACAAACCCTAGGTATGTCGCCGCGTATAGCTGGATGTCGCGAGCGATCCGCTTCGTATTCGGGTTCAGTGTGTAGAACGTCATCACCGTCACGGTGATGGTCATGACGAGCGTGGCCCCAACCAACACGTAGAGGCCGATCAATAAGGCCGAGAAGACGCGATGCCAGCCGAAGTGCGGGTGCTGGGCGCGGATAATATGCCATGCGAAGATGAGATTGATGATGAACAGCAGCAGCACGCCGGCGAGTACTAAGATCTGGGCGGCGATGGCGGTTGAGATGTTGCGTGGCCAGGTGATGCTCACGATGCGGAGGACAAGGGTCGTGATTCTGGCCATGCAGAAGCCTGGGGATTATATTAACAAACAGGAATCGTTCTGATTGTTGCGCTGCAATTGCGTACCAAAGAGGAGGGCGGAGAAGATGAATTTATGGCCTCTTCTTCTATTTTTCTGGAAGATGGTCATGTGTGCGGCGGCACCGGCGACAAACAAGGCACAACAAGGCTAGGAACACAGCTGAGATGGGGATATCAGTGCTGGCCGTGGCTAGTCCCCCTAACATCCATACCTGGGGAAGATAGAGAGGTCCTTGTTGGGCCTGAAGATCCGATGGATTAGCTGGTTGAGGTACGCAAAGAGCATTTGGATGGCCATACCTGAGGATTTAGTTGCTGCAACATCTCTTCCTTAGAGGGAAAAGTTATCAGATTTGTTGCGAAGTCAGGTTCGTGATGAGCTCAAAAGTTGGCTGTTTGTTACTAGGAGCCTTTGGAGGCTTGCGAATATCATGAAGAACGTCTCGTCCCCATGACAGTAGGGCTGAACCATCATATATATATGTACATGATGATACGAACGTCGAATTCGTACGTACAAGTAGAGTAGGTGATACCATTGCATATCTGTGAAATTCTGCTCGCTGAAGCAACTCCAATCGAAATATGGTTGAATGGCATCGGCGTGTCGTAGGGTTTGTCCGGAACAGAGATATCATTCTAATGCCAGACAGCGATCTATTGCCTCCACCGTTTCACTCCGCAAGTTTTGGGTATTACATTTGCTCACTCATAGTCTCATACGTAAGTCTTTGTCATTGACTCGAGCGGAGAGGCATTAAACTTCTTATTACCGTATATCGGCAACTCGGCATCTGGCACACCCGGCGATCACCATGTCGGCCATGCTGTGTCGCCGACAAGTGTTGCTAAATGAACACGTCTCGTCGACTCTCCGTTCATGTCGCTGACGAGCAAATGTGAGGCCCTCGATGATGGACTGGCCATAGGAAAGTAGGTGACTCACCCTCCCAAACTTTAGAGACTGTAAGAGCAGGCCTGTCCTAGGCGCTGGGAGCCAATAGAGGGATTCTGCTGGGGTTCAAAAAGCTCAAAGGGTGGTGAGATTTTCCCACCAGCGCTTGTATGGTGGAAATTAATCGCTCAACTATGCCTAGCGCTCGATCCCCTTCGTCTTCGCCTGGGGATGACTTCAAATTTCAATGTTCAATCTGTTCCTTCTCTTACAAATTACAAACCTCAGCATGGAGGATATCGCCCCTCCTCCAGATCATCTTTACGCGTTCAATGAAGGCGTAGGAACGGGCGCAATTGGACGTAGGGCGGTCGAGAACGGCGGCGCAAGAAATGGCCGGAGCCCATATCGGGCGATACGATACGGGGTAGAATAACTAGATCCCACGGTGAAGCTTCCGGGGACGGCAGGCGAGGTCCGGAGATAACAGGATGAACCCGAAATGAGACATGACTCGTGGTTAATGGCGTTCGCCATCACTTCTTCATCTACTCCACCATTGCAGAACTTCAACCTTCATCAGCAGCAGCAATAGAACTACTCTTCCATCTCGCTCGCAGAAGACTCATTACCAAAGGCGCTTCCTCTGGCTCTCATAGTGGCCACCAGCAGCACACAAGTCCCACAATACTTCCGCCTTTGCAATCCCAGGGGTTGACGCTGATATTGATGTGCCACAGCGCCATCACCTAACGTTATTCTTTAGCAGAGGTCTTATCTCCCTATATCTCACTCTCTGGCCATGAGTTTCCAATTTATCGAGAACGGCAGTACTGATCCAGCCACTCGCAAGTTGATACGCAGTCATGTTATGAAAGGCAAAAACACCAGCAAAAACACCGGCAAGACACGGCTGCGATCGACTCAAAAAGAAGAGGCCGACTTTAACTTCTTTAACGAGATTTCTAGTCCAGGAATTGAGTCGTCAGTAACCAATCGAAGCAACTATAATGTCCCCAAGAAGATGGATGTACTGTCTCCATCTCTGGGAAACAGCTTCTCTGGTGTCGAATTCGCATGGGAGGTGAGACCGTTCATGATAGATCTTATACATCAATGTGGGTACAGAGATAGCCATTTAAAGCTGCTTCTATTTGCTAACGTTTTTAGTCGTACATATCTCCAATCAGGCTGTTTATCCTATCGAATTCTGTAACCCTGTTGATACCAGAAGGCAGCTTTGGTTTCAATGTTTGTTAACTGACGAAGCTTGTAAGTGATCCAAGTTTGTTAGTGACAGACTGCTAATACCGAACAGTCTTTTACAGCGTGCTTGCTATGTCCGAGTTGTGTAAAGACTCGTGGACAGGGAAACAAGACACCTCGCCACGTGCCCTTCAGTATCTGTCGAACACCTATCGCTGTATAGCCCGAAATATACGGCATTATGAGACTGTACCAGACTCTACAGTCGCTGCAGTCATGTCTATGGCCCTCCATGATGATTTTCGAGGACAGCTGAGTCGTAGTAAGGTCCATATAGATGCATTAGAGCACTTAATCGAGCTTCGTGGTGGCATCGCTACGCTGGAACCCAATTTCATTTTCGCCCAAAAGGTCTGCAGGTGAGTCCGTACCTGCTCCAGCTGTTCGTTGTATCTCTGGCTAAATATGGATAGAGCAGATATTGAGTTCGCACTCCACGATGGATCACGGCCACGCTTCTATAGAGACGAGTTTCCTCGGAAGATCTTCACAATGATGTTAGAGCCCTCGAACACGTGGGGTAATTACACTTATCCGGCTGCAGAGAGGTGCCATCGCGATATAGCACATGTCTACGCGGACATCATGGCTGTCTCAGGTCTCCTTAATAGTGACCGTGCCTGCTTCAAACTTGAGCCTGATATATACCAAGAGATTTTAATCTCTGTCTGCTATCGTCTGCTATACTCCTACCCGCTAGCTGGTAAAAGACCAGAAAGCAATAAAGAGTGTGCAATTCAGCTTGGACTACTGGCACTAATGACTACTATGCTTTTCCAGCATGGCAGGTCTCAGCGACTCTCATATAAGCTCCTCGCGATGCTTCTCAGAAACATCTTCCTTAGCCCTACTGGCGAGCTACTGTTAGAGGAAAAGACACGTCTCTGGCTCCTTTTCATTGGTGGTATTTCCGTGTTTGAAATTAAGGATAGAGACTGGCTTGTCCCTCGCATCAAAACTTCTCTCCGTAACCTAGATGTGAGCAGCTGGGATGATGCTCTTACCGAAATCAAAAAATTTCCTTGGATCGATGCATTTCATCACGGGCCAGGTCAAGAGCTATGGAAAGTTGTAATCTGGGAATAAGTTGTGGCTATAAACGTGTTCTCGCTAACTGCGCACGCGCATACATGACCCGCGAACAACTTCCGAACACACAACAATTAGACGCACCCCGAATAGATAGTGTTCAACTTTTTGCGCAGACTTTCCCAAACACGTTGCTGTATTCGCCTGCCCACTACATTCGTCGCCCACGATGCTACGTGGTCTCTGGCAATCCAAATTAGCAGAGTCATAGATATATGACGGGAGATGGATGGCTTACTCTTTGACCTCGCAGGCGGATATGTATTTTCCATTGCTATATTTCCCTGCCACAGCCGCGTAAAGCAGATTCCGGCTACCCACCTCTGCAGATCTTGCCAGCAGTGTTCGCACGATAGCAATAATTAACCACTGTACCCATCCCGCATTTCTACTCAGCTCGGTGTTGCAAAGTCCAGGATTGACGTAGTTGATGGCGACTCCAGTTTCGCGATATGGATGAAGGGATGCGAACTCTCGCATGGCATATAGGAGGAGCAGCTTAGAGATTTCGTACCTGTGTGTTCATCAGCGAGTCGCTCTCTTTATTTGAACACTCACATTCTAACAAACCTCTTTCCTGGCATCGGGCTTTGGCTCACCCCATCAATTAGGTCTCCGTCTATCTTCTCGAGTTCGCCTTTAGCCTGGAATGCTACCTCACTCCCAACTAGTACCAAATGTGGCACGATCCCAAACTTCCTAGCGCTCTCTTGCAATTTTGGAAGTACCAGGACGGCCAAAAGCATCGTGCTCACGACATTCACCGTCAAAGTAGACTCCAGTCCTTCCGCGATTATGCTCTCTGCCATTGCGATACCGGCATTCTCGATGATGGCGTCGACCCGATCAAGTGTTTCCACCTTCTTTACGAACTCTTTGACAGAGTCGTAAGAACTGAGGTCGAGATGCCACACCTCTATAACACCTTTTCGACCTGTTTCAGCCTCAATTTTGGCCTTTGCTGCATCACCTCTGCTGAGAAATCGGACGGCGATGATGACTTTATTTGCGGACAAGGCGATGAGGTGTTTTGCGCATTCGTAGCCGAGACCTTGGTTGGACCCTGTAATCTGCTGGTAGTCAGGGAGATGTGATGCTTGTTGATCAATGGGAAACCAACAATATACGTCCCACCTGTGCAGTCCTGAGTCGTCGGAATGAGAGGAAGCTTTTTATGCTGCTCTCGGACGAAAGTAGTGAAGCTGGCCATTGTAATGGTGGGATTTTATTTTTCTTTAGTTTCGTTTTGTGGTGTAGATGGCGAATGAATTGGTTAATGGTTCCCGCAACTGATGGGTTTTCCGGACACGATAGAAGCAGGTTCTTTATACAGTTTAACTACGGACATAATCTCTACACCGCTCTACTTACGACCTTTAAAGCCGCTTAAACTCCATGTTACATTATAAAGCATATAAAAAGAAATTTGAAGGCTGAGGATTATGGACTGGAACGGGATATAGGAAAATTTGAACTTTGAAAATCACCTTTGATTGTTTTCCACTTTTGGAATCGCGGGGTGGTAATTAGTGCAGATGCAATTCAAGGTTCGGGCCTAGTCGCAACAAGGATTGTTATAGGGACGGTTACGAGGACTCCGATTGGCCCTCATCCATCTTTGCAGAGAACAAGCTGTGATGTGACGGCTACGAAGCACTGCCTCGTACTAAAGCTTATCCCTATTCTTTCCCTTTTTAGGGGATAGATCACCATTGTAAACTATATAAAGTAGCTGCAGGAACAGCCTGTGTCGCAGGCCAAAGGGACCGTGATTACTGATTACTCTGTATTCTAATCTTGCCTTTCTATAGTTATCCCAACAGAAGGAGTTTGATTCAGAGAAGCTTATGGTCCGTTTGTTCAATAGGAATTCTACGAAAATAGGCTGTTCCTGCAGGCCTTTCCAACAATTCCTGCTCTTCAGGATCAAGGCAAATCTTTCTACACTCTTTTGGAATCTAATGGTGTTTTCCCACTGTATCGCTGCACCAATCAACAGATTGAGCGAAACCGCTATTTATCTCACAAAATGCATGGGATAGGATCTGTTAATTCTCATCTCTACAAGGATGATGGGCCAAGCCTCATTCAGCATGTCTTGGCATGTGAAGCCATGCCAAGAGATGGTATGCAAACTTAAGTTACGCCTTGGAGCGTACGAATCAGAACTAAAGGACGGCCCGATCAAACGATGGTCTCCGAACACGGAAGTAGTTACGGCAACGATACAGTTCATCCAGGACACTGGAAGACTAGACCCAGGAACATGACATCCCTCTACACCTTCTCTCCTACACCTTCTCTCCTACACCTTCTCTCCTACACCTTCTCTCCTAGTTATACATTCCCTTCTACTAACTATATGGTCTCAACCCTCCGATCCGACGCTGTGCCCGAGTAAGAGCAGCGTCACTCTAGATCAGAACCTAGAAGAACAGAGGCATCCAGCAAACTGACCATCTTATTCCCTTAGCACACTTATAATACTTCCCTATGTTAGACACAGATATAGAAGTCAGTAGAACGAAGATAGAAAATGGGGCACAAGGCCACAAGGCACCAATGTATGTAATTAGTCAGCCTAGGTAGTTCCCCACATGGGCCTCGCAGAGAGGCCTGACGGGCGTATGAATCTCTCTCTCTCACCATAACACACAGATCCATTCCACCCACTAAAAAACTCGGCACAGTAGCCAAAAAAACAAAAACATACAGCAATAGGAGTTCCCACGTGGTCACCCACCGTAGTACTATTCCATCTCTAACCTGCTTGAGTACGGCAGAGCGGACGGGATGCCCTATATTCAGGTTGATATGGCCGTATGTAGTAGTAATTGAAACTTTTCACAATATCAACCTAGCAATCTGCAAAATTCAACCAAACAAAAACAAAAACATACAGCAATGGGAGTTGCCCTATACTCTCCCAGCGGTATAAACGAGGTTGAAAACAGAGGGTCAATACCGCCGAAAGACGAGGGCCCGTCGAAAATACTCCCTGGTAAGGATCGTAAAGGTGCTCTTTCTCGCACTCCGTCAGAAGTCCTGTTCGCGGTTCTACAGTCTCGCCCTCAGTCCTCAGCCCTGTTCGCAGTTCTGTTCGCAGTTCTTTAGTATTCTCAAGTTCCAGTCCCATCGGTTTCGGAGGTAGTCGACGCTATCAACACTCCAAGAAGCCAAAGTTCTCTACATTTATTCTAAGAAACGTCTTTGATTATGACGCCACGACGCACTATTAAAAAGGGCGAAGCCGGAGAGCAAGAGGCAAAAGAGCTTCTAGCTAGCTTCCAGGGCAAGCCCCTCGACGATACGGTCCCAGTGTCGGACAGAACTATCTACAAGCGCAGCTACGCCATGTGACTCTTCAAGGAGTACGGAACACCTGGACTTATCATGCCTATGACCTACACTCACATCCTCTAGATACGTTTGCGACGTCCTACACCGCGAGCCGGACGATACCTGGGAGCTGGTTATCCCTTTGCAGCTCTTCACCAGTGGAGGTAGCCTCAGCCTAGGATACATGTTGTGCCATTCTCCAGACCTATGTCTCCGACTCTTGGGTCTCTCGGGTTGCGTTGGGAGATCAAGAATCCGACGAAGTCCGACAGGTTAATCGAGTATTAACCGTCCTGACTTTGTGGAGAGCTCTTGTGCAGGAAGGAGACTAAGCAGTTCTTACACCTAAAAGAAGAGAGAATAGGCACGCCGCGAGGCAATGGAGACTCGCTAATCCAAGTGGAAAACTGATTTCAGGACCCGTGTGGGAGATTTCTAATATGAGGTCTGCTCTCTATTTCTACGGAGAAGGATACTAACGTCTCTGTAGTGGATTGTCCACGACCTTCCTTTGCTTACCGGTATCTTTAACGAACTTAAGCGCCGAAAGTGGGCCGCGAATGCTCAGGATATAGTAGTCATTATGCAGGCTCTCCTGAATCGACACCGCGATATCCTCCACTCTACGGCATAACTTAGCGACTTCGCCATGATCATGCTCTATATGGCAATTGGTGGATTCTGGACTGAATGTCCTAGAAACTTGAAATATATAGACGTCAGGATAGGACTCGCCAACGATGGGGGGAAAACGAACGTGTTCGTACGAATCCGAATGGCAGAAAACAAACTGCGAGTAGCTTCCCTGAAGCCTGTGAGCCCTGCGCGCGAGTTCACGCATGGAATTCTCACGGAAAAGCCTCAACCAGTGTTATTGACTTCCCAGAACAATGAGCAAGGACAATCAGAAGAGACAGAATCGGAAAACGAGATGCCCTAGCCGAAAGTCGGCGCCTAGGGCCTAAGGATAGGAAAGTCTATAGTTAACAAGTTGATAAATGAATGGAATTCATTTAACATGGAAGGAACACTTTTACCATCCCCGCATACGTGAACAAGCAACATAAGTACATAACGTCCTTACCCTGATCAATAATGGGTCGCAATCTTATAGACTGATCGAAGAAAGAATTACAAGGCGATTAAAGCTTGACAGGTTTACCTTCCCTGAACCTATCAGGGTATCCGGATTCGAAGAATTATTAAAGAACAAGATCACAGAGTGTGCAATACTGGATTCATTAGATATTAGAGGGTCTCAATCAGCACGAACACCATCGGGGAAGATTTTCCTTTACATTATCCCTAAGATAGTAGGAAAGCATCAGATGATCCTACTGTACTACTAAACCAAAAGTCTGCGCACAGACCCCATTCTCAGCTGAATATCTCTACACCCACCCCTTACTTAGACAACCAATAACTTTACCAAAATGAGGTCTTTTGGCACAAAAATAAGTGGTAATCGAGGGCTAATAAGGAGTTATCGGCCGCTCAAAGAGTTGGGATTTTTCAGGCTGCTGAAGATGGGAAACCAAAGACTGAAATCGCGCGGAACTTTCGCGTCTCTCGAAGCGCGGTGTATGGGACTCTAGAGAGGTGGGAAGAACATCAAACCACCGTATCTTTACCCCGTGAAGGGTGTCCCCATAAGCTATCACGCCCTGACGAACGGCATATCGTCCAAATCACACGTCGATTTCCTAAAATGGAGTATGGAGAGCTCCTCGCAGGTATTTCATACCTCCGCAATTCTAGGAAGACTATCTACCGAACCCTTAAGAAATATCACCTTACGAAATGGCGAGCGAAGAAGAGGCCTTACCTGAAGCCCCACCACGCAAAAGACCGCCTCCGATTTGCCCACGAATTCCTTGAATTCGACTTCTCCCGGACCCACTCCACGGACGAGTGCTCGTATGAGAAGGGGGCGGGCGGTAAGCAGGTATGGGTATGGCGACTGTACCACGAGGCATATGATCCGCAAATGGTAGAGCCTAAGACCTCTGGCAAGGCCATTTCACAGATGATATGGGGCTCAATCTCGCGTGATGGGAGGTCAGGCCTGGTGATCATGGATCGCGACGAAACCTCCGCAAGACAGGGATATTCCGCGAAATCCTACATCGCTACGTTAGAGGAGGGACTTCTCCCTACGTACGAACCCGGGGATGTTGTTATCCAGGATAACGCAAGGATCCATACGGCTAAAATCACCCAAGAATGGCTGGAGACGCACGGCATTTGGGTCATCGATTGGCCGGCCAATTC